>NC_083243.1:4608519-4672884 GCF_032191835.1 Heteronotia binoei | reverse complement strand
ATCCCAAAATATAATAAAATTGGGAAAAAATATGCTATAATTATAATCCTTCATTATGATCCTTTAGTCCTTATCATATTGAAGATAATATATTCCCATAGTCTCATTTTTTAACTATAATCCTTATCAAAATAAGTTGAAAAACAATATATTCACATAGTCTCATTTTTTAACTGTAGTCCATTTATTATTCCCCTGATGTTCAACTGTTGTCAAAAAACCAAAGAGGCGTTAGTGATGAAGAAGACATTGGATTTATATCCTGCCCTCCACTCTGAATCTCAGCGTCACGGAGCAGCTCACAATCTCCTTTATCTTCCTCCCCCACAGCAGACACCCTGTGAGGTGGGTGGGACTGAGAGGGCTCTCACAGCAGCCGCCCTTTTAAGGACAACCTCTGCCAGAGCTATGGCTGACCCAAGGCCATTCCAGCAGCAGCAAGGGGAGGAGTGGGGAATCAAACCCGGTTCTCCCAGATAAGAGTCCGCGCACTTAACCACAGCACCAAACTGTGCTAGAAATACAAACCAAAACAATGAAAGCACTATGTAAATGTGACTGCCAGATCGCAAGTGTACACAATAATGGTTTATTAATTAACAATTAATTAATTAATAATAGTAATACAAAATGTATTCTCAAAATCTGTGACATTTTCAGAACACGGTTTTGTATCGCTGTTATTATTGGCAACCCTAAAAGATGGCCCATTTAGTGTGTCCCATAAGAACATAAGAGAAGCCATATTGGATCAGGCCAATGGCCCATCCAGTCCAACACTGTGTGTCACATAAGAACATAAGGGAAGCCATGTTGGATCAGGCCAATGGCCCATCCAGTCCAACACTCTGTGTCACATAAGAACATAAGAGAAGCCCTTTTGGATCAGGCCAATGGCCCATCCAGTCCAGCACTCTGCGTCACATAAGAACATAAGAGAAACCCTTTTGGATCAGGCCAATGGCCCATCCAGTCCAACACTCTGTGTCACATAAGAACATAAGAGAAGCCCTTTTGGATCAGGCCAGTGGCCCATCCAGTCCAGCACTCTGCGTCACATAAGAACATAAGAGAAACCCTTTTGGATCAGGCCAATGGCCCATCCAGTCCAACACTCTGTGTCACATAAGAACATAAGATAAGCCATGTTGGATCAGGCCAATGGCCCATCCAGTCCAACACTCTGTGTCACATAAGAACATAAGGGAAGCCATGTTGGATCAGGCCAATGGCCTATCAAGTCCAACACTCTGTGTCACATAAGAACGTAAGAGAAGCCATGTTGGATCAGGCCAGTGGCCCATCCAGTCCAACATTCTGAGTCACATAAGAACAGAAGAGAAGCCATGTTGGATCAGGCCAATGGCCCATCCAGTCCAACACTTGTGTCACACTTAAGAACATAAGAGAAGCCATGTTGGATCAGGCCAATGGCCCATCCAGTCCAACATTCTGTGTCACAGAAGAACATCAGAGAAGCCATGTTGGATCAGGCCAATGGCCCATCCAGTCCAACACTCTGTGTCACATAAGAACATAAGAGAAGCCATGTTAGATCAGGCCAATGGCCCATCCAGTCCAACATACTGAGTCACATAAGAACAGAAGAGAAGCCATGTTGGATCAGGCCAGTGGCCCACCCAGTCCAACACTCTGTGTCACACAGTGGCAAAAAAAAATTACACACACACACACACACACACACACACACACACATATATATATATAATATATATATATATATATATATATTATATATACACACACACACACACATACATATATACATACACACATATATACATACACACACATATACATACACATACACACACACATATACACACACACATGGTGGCTAATAGCCACTGATGGACCTCTGCTCCATATTTTATCTAACCCCCTCTTGAAGGTGGCTATGCTTGTGGCCGCCACCACCTCCTGTGGCAGTGAATTCCACATGTTAATCACCCCTTGGTGAAGAAGTACTTCCTTTTATCCACTTTAACCTGTCTGCTCAGCAATTTCATCAAATGCCCATCAGACGAGTTCTTGTATTTTGATAAAGGGAGAAAAGTACTTCTTTCTCTACTTTCTCCATCCCATGCATTATCTTGTCAACCTCTATCATGTCACCCCGCAGTCGACGTTTTTCCAACTAAAGAGCCCCAAGCGTTTCAACCTTTCTTCATAGGGAAAGTGTTCCAGCCCTTTAATCATTCTGGTTGCCCTTTTCTGCCCTTTTTCCAGTGCTATAATATCGTTTTTGAGGTGCGGCAACCAGAACTGAACACAGTACTCCAAATGAGACCGCACCATAAATTTATACATCAATTTTTCGTGACCTCCGACGGTGCATTTTAGTTAAAATACTAAAAAAAAAAGAAAGAAAGGTAATTTTATCAAATTAAGAATCTTCATAAAAAGTTTTATATCCCAAAATATAATAAAATTGGGAAAAAATATGCTATAATTATAATCCTTCATTATGATCCTTTAGTCCTTATCATATTGAAGATAATATATTCCCATAGTCTCATTTTTTAACTATAATCCTTATCAAAATAAGTTGAAAAACAATATATTCACATAGTCTCATTTTTTAACTGTAGTCCATTTATTATTCCCCTGATGTTCAACTGTTGTCAAAAAACCAAGAGGCGTTAGTGATGAAGAAGACATTGGATTTATATCCTGCCCTCCACTCTGAATCTCAGCGTCACGGAGCAGCTCACAATCTCCTTTATCTTCCTCCCCCACAGCAGACACCCTGTGAGGTGGGTGGGACTGAGAGGGCTCTCACAGCAGCCGCCCTTTCAAGGACAACCTCTGCCAGAGCTATGGCTGACCCAAGGCCATTCCAGCAGCAGCAAGGGGAGGAGTGGGGAATCAAACCCGGTTCTCCCAGATAAGAGTCCGCGCACTTAACCACAGCACCAAACTGTGCTAGAAATACAAACCAAAACAATGAAAGCACTATGTAAATGTGACTGCCAGATCGCAAGTGTACACAATAATGGTTTATTAATTAACAATTAATTAATTAATAATAGTAATACAAAATGTATTCTCAAAATCTGTGACATTTTCAGAACACGGTTTTGTATCGCTGTTATTATTGGCAACCCTAAAAGATGGCCCATTTAGTGTGTCCCATAAGAACATAAGAGAAGCCATATTGGATCAGGCCAATGGCCCATCCAGTCCAACACTGTGTGTCACATAAGAACATAAGGGAAGCCATGTTGGATCAGGCCAATGGCCCATCCAGTCCAACACTCTGTGTCACATAAGAACATAAGAGAAGCCCTTTTGGATCAGGCCAATGGCCCATCCAGTCCAGCACTCTGCGTCACATAAGAACATAAGAGAAACCCTTTTGGATCAGGCCAATGGCCCATCCAGTCCAACACTCTGTGTCACATAAGAACATAAGAGAAGCCCTTTTGGATCAGGCCAGTGGCCCATCCAGTCCAGCACTCTGCGTCACATAAGAACATAAGAGAAACCCTTTTGGATCAGGCCAATGGCCCATCCAGTCCAACACTCTGTGTCACATAAGAACATAAGGGAAGCCCTGTTGGATCAGGCCAATGGCCCATCCAGTCCAACACTCTGTATCACACAGTGGCCAAATATATATATATATATATATATATATATATATATTATATATATATATATATATATATATATATATATATATATATATATATATATATATATATATATATATATATATATATATATATATATACTACTTTCCAGTTGCATGGGAAATCTGCATCTCCTACCTGGAGGTTGGCAGCCCTACAAGATGGTCAGCTCATTCTGCTCTTTCTATCCTTCCAGTGCCCAGCAAGAAAGGGGCCACACCCTTCACTGCTGCTAATCCCAGGTGTTATCCTACTTTCCAGTTGCATGGGAAATCTCCACACACCCCCACCTGGAGGTTGGCAACCCTACAAGATGGTCAGCTCACTATGCTCCCTCTATCCTTCCAAGGTCCAGCAAGAGAGAGGCCACATCCTCCCTTGCTGCTAATTCTAGGAGTCGTCCTACTTTCCAGATGCATGGGAAATCTCCATCCTCCCTTGGAGGTTAGCAACCCTACAAGATGGTCAGCTTGCTCTGCTCTCTCCACCCTCCTGAAGGCCCAGCAGCAGAGGGGCCACAACCTTCTTTGCTGCTAATCCCAGAAGTCGTCCTACTTTCCAGATGCATGGAAAAACTCTATCCCCTACCTGGAGGTTGGCAACCCTACATGATGGTCAGCTCGCTCGACTCCCTTTGTCCTCCTGAGGCCCAGCAAGAGAGGGGCCATATTATCCACTGTCACTAATCCCAGGGGTCATCCTACTTTGCAGACGTGTGGGAAATCTCCATTTCCCCCCACCTGGAGGTTGGCAACCCTACAAGATGGTCAGCTCGCTCTGCTCCCTGCATTCTCTTGAGGCCCAGAAAGAGAAGGGCCACATCCTTCCTTGCTGCTAATCCCAGAGTTGTCCTACTTTCCAGTTGCATGAGAAATCTGCATCCCCCACCTGGAGGTTGGCAACCCTACAAGATGGTCAGCTCACTATGCTCCCTCCATCCTCCCGAGGTCCAGCAAGAGAGGGGCCACATTCTTCCTTGCTGCTAATCCCAGGAGTCGACCTACTTTCCATATGCATGGTAAATCTCCATCCTCCACCTGGAGGTTGGCAACCCTACAAGATGGTCAGTTCGTTCTGCTCCCTCTATCCTTCCAATGCCCAGCAAGAGAGGGTCCACACCCTTCACTGCTGCTAATCCCAGGGGTTATCCTACTTTCCAGATGCATGGGAAATCTCCATCCCTCACGTGGGGGTTGGGAACCCTACAAGATGGTCAGCTCACTCTGCTCCCTCCACCCTCCCAAAGGCCCAGCAAGAGAGGGGCTACATCCTTCTCTGCCGCTAATCCCAAGGGTCGTCCTACTTTCCAAATGCATGGGAAATCTCCAGCCCCCCAGCTGAAGGTTGGCAACCCTAAAAGATGGTCAGCTCGCTCTGCTCCCTCCATTCTCTTGAGGTCCAGAAAGAGAAGGGAAACATCCTTTCTTGCTGCTAATCCCAGGGGTCATCCTACTTTCCAGATGCATAGGAAATCTCTAGCCCCCATCTGGAGGTTGGCAACCCTACATGATGGTCAGCTCGCTAGACTCCCTCTGTCCTCCCAAGGCCCGGCAAGAGAGGGGCCATATTCTTCACCGCCGCCAATCCAGGGATCGTCCTACTTTCCAGTTGCATGGGAAATCTGCATCCCTCACCTGGAGGTTGGCAACCCTAGAAGATGGTCAGCTCGCTATGCTCCCTCCATCCTCCCGAGGTCCAGCAAGAGAGGGGCCACACCCTTCACTGCCTCTAATCCCAGGAATTGTCCTACTTTTCAAATGCATGGGGAATCTCCAGCCCCCCAGCTGGAGGTTGGCAACCCTACAAGATGGTCAGCTCGCTCTGGTCCCTGCATTCTCTTGAGGCCCAGAAAGAGAAGGGCCACGTCCTTCCTTGCTGCTAATCCCAGGAGTCGTCCTACTTTCCAGATGCATGGAAAATCTGCATCCCCCCACCTGGAGGTTGGCAACCCTACAAGATGGTTTGCACACTCGGCTCCCTCCGCCCTCCCTCCGCCAGGCGAGGGAGGGGCCATATTCTTCACTGCCGCTAATCCCAAGGGTCGTCCTACTTTTCCAGATGCATATGAAGATATTATTGACCCCATCATGGCTTTGCTTGTTTTTCTGCCTGGCAGGGCGGATTAAAACTGTAGACAATAATCTTTGCCGGTGGAGCAGGGTGGGGGGGTGGCTTTTCCGTGCCAGGACAAAGCTCGGATTTTATTTCCTCTTTCTGGATTATGCATTAAGAGCGATGCACCAGGGAGCTGTCAGGAGAGCCTGGAAACAGGATGGCTTTTCTGCCTAATCCCCCGGCGCATCCGAGGATCAACTTCTAATTTGATTTGATGCCGCAGAAATGCTCAGGTGGTCGGAGCCGGGCGACGACTCCCGACGTTACAGCTTCCAGCCCACACAAAGCGAGACCCCCAAAGCCCACCCACCCACACTCACAGACACACACACACACACCCTTGGTAAAGGGCCAGCAAAAAGCTTTTTGGAAGAGAGAGGGGACCGAAATGGGAAGCGTGGGCCGAGGCTGCTCTTCCCGCGTTGGGGTTTCTGTCATCCCCACCTCATTCTTTTTTTAGTATTCTTTTCCAAAATTGTTTTTGCTCTCAGAAAGAGAAGAGAACAGTTGAGGTGGAGGGGATGTGGCTCAATGGTTAGAGCATCTGCTCAGCACGCAGAAGGTCCCAGGTTCAATCCCCGGCATCTCCAGCTGAAAAGATCCGTTAGGAGGTGATGGGAAAGACCTCTGCCTGAGACCCTGGAGAGCCATGAAGTGGGGCTGTGGCTCAGTGGCTGAGCATCTGCTTGGCATGCAGGAGGTCCCAGGTTCAATCCCCGGCATCTCCAGCTGAAAGGATCAGCTAGGAGGTGATGGGGAAGACCTCAGCCTGAGACCCTGGAGAGCCCCTGCTGGTTTGAGGAGACAATCCAGAGGGGCCAAGGGTCTGATTCAGTCTAAGAAGAAGAAGATGAATATATTGGATTTATATCCTGCCCTCCACTCCGAAGAGTCTCAGAGCGGCTCACAATCTCCTTTACCTTCCTCCCCCACAACAGACACCCTGTGAGGTGGGTGGGGCTGGAGAGGGCTCTTACAGCAGCTGCCCTTTCAAGGACAACCTGAGCTAGAGCTATGGCTGACCCAAGGCCATTCCAGCAGGTGCAAGTGGAGGAGTGGGGAATCAGACCCGGTTCTCCCAGATAAGAGTCCGCACACTTAACCACTACACCAAACCGGCTTCACAATCTCCTTTCCCTTCCTCCCTCACAACAGACACCCTGTGAGGTGGGTGGGGCTGAGAGAGCTCTGACAGAAGCTTCCCTTTCAAGGACAACTCTGCCAGAGCTACAGCTGACCGAAGGCCATTCCAGCAGGTGCAAGTGGAGGAGTGGGGAATCAAACCTGGTTCTCCCAGATAAGAGTCTGCACACTTAACCACTACACCATACTGGTCACACCATAAGGCAACTTCGTGTGACCCCTTGAGATCTCCTCTGGTCCCCTCAAGTGTGATAACCAGAACTCCTTTCAGAGTTCAATTCTGCTTGTCACCACCTGGCTCCCAGTTCCAGCCCAAAGATTGCTAGCTCCACCCCCAAATTCCACAAATATTTCTTGAATTGGACCTGGCAACCCTATGACAGCAGAGGTCCATCATTGGCTATTAGCCACAGGGATAGATGGAGCTCTCTGTCTGGGGCAGTGATGCTCTGTGTTCTTGGTGCTAGGAGGGCCAACAGTGTGAGGGCTTCTAGCGTCCTGCCCCACTGAGGGACCTCCTGATGGCACCTGGTTTTTTGGCCACTGTGTGACACAGGGTGTTGTACTAGATGGGCAATTGGCCTGATCCAACATGGCTTCTCTTATGTCTAGGGCAGTGATGGTATGTATTCTTGATGCTTGGGGGGGGGGCAAGATTGGGTGGCTTCTGGAGTTCTGACCCCAGTGATGGACCTCCTGATAGCACCTGAGGTTATTTTTTTGGCTGCTGTCTGACACAGAGTGTTGGACTGAATGGGCCATTGGCCTGATCCATCATGGCTTCTCTTATGTCCCGGGCAGTGATGCTCTGTGTTCTTGGTGCTGGGGAGGCAGCAGTAGGAGGGCTTCTAGTGCCCTGGCTCCACTGAGGGACCTCCTGATGGTACCTGGTTTTTTGGCCACTATGTGACACAGGGTGTTGGACTGGGTGGGTAATTGGCCTGATCCAACATGGCTTCTCTTATGTCTAGGGCAGTGATACTCTGTATTCTTGGTGCTTGGGGGGGCAAGAGTGGGAGGCTTCTGGAGTTCTGACCCCAGTGATGGACCTCCTGATGGCACCTGGGGTTTTGGCCACTGTATGACACAGAGTGCTGGACTGGATGGGCCATTGGCCTGATCCAGCATGGCTTCTCTTATGTTCTTATGTGACACAGAGTGTTGGACTGGATGGGCCATTGGCCTGATCCAACAGGGCTTCTCTTATGTTCTTATGTGACACAGAGTGTTGGACTGGATGGGCCATTGGCCTGATTCAACATGGCTTCTCTTATGTTCTTATGTGACACAGAGTGTTGGACTGGATGGGCCATTGGCCTGATCCAACAGGGCTTCTCTTATGTTCTTATGTGACACAGCGTGTTGGACTGGATGGGCCACTGGCCAGATCCAACAGGGCTTCTCTTATGTTCTTATGTGACACAGAGTGTTGGACTGGATGGGCCATTGGCCTGATCCAACAGGGCTTCTCTTATGTTCTTATGTGACACAGAGTGTTGGACTGGATGGGCCATTGGCCTGATCCAACAGGGCTTCTCTTATGTTCTTATGTGACACAGAGTGTTGGATTGGAGTGGCCATTGGCCTGATCCAGCATGGCTTCTCTTATGTTCTCTTATGTTGTAACTCATTCTTCTTGACCACTGGGTAGGACATTCCCGCTAGCCTCAGAATGACCCAAGGCAGCAAAGGCCTGCTCCTTGCAGCCTCCATTTATACCCCTCCCTTGTTGTGCAAGAGCCCCGTGGCGCAGAGTGTTAAAGCTGCAGTGCTGCAGTCGGAGCCCTCTGCTCACGACCTGAGCTCGATCCCAGTGGAAGCTGGTTCAGGTAGCCGACTCCAGGTTGACTCAGCCTTCCATCCTTCCATGGTCGGTAAAATGAGTCCCCAGCTTGCGGGGGGGGGGGGGAGAAGCGTAGACGACTGGGGAAAGGCAATGGCAAACCACCCCGTCAAAAGTCTGCCGTGAAAACGTTGTGAAAGCAACGTCACCCCAGAATCAAAAACGACTGGTGCTTGCACAGGGGACCTTTCCTTTCCTTTTCCTAAGATTAAAAGAGCCCCATAGCGCAGAGTGGTAAAGCTGCAGTATTGAAGTCCGAACTCTCTGCTCACGACCTGAGTTCGATTCCAGCGGAAGCTGGTTTCAGGTTGCCGGCTCCAGGTTGACTCAGCCTTCCATCCTTCCGAGGTCGGTCAAATGAGTCCCCAGCTTGCTGGGGGGAAAGGGTAGATGACTGAGGAAGGCAAGGGCATACCACCCCGTAAAAAGTCTGCCGTGAAAACGTTGTGAAAGCAACGTCACCCCAGAATCAAAAACGACTGGTGCTTGCACAGGGGACTACTTTTTTCTTTTTTCTTTTACCTGTTGTGCGTATGGACTAGACCAACCACCGGTCTAATCCAGCAGGGCTCTTCTTGTGTTCTTACGCAGAGTTGGCACAAGTGGTCCATGACCCGCTCGGGTCCGTGTTCAAGCTGTAGGTGCCGGTTATCCCAATACTGCTCCCATCCAAATCGAAGTACTGCAAATTACTTTGCCGTTTGTGTGGAACTTCAAAGACCTGGGAGCATCCGTTGGTGCAGAACGCCATGGCAAGATTGCCAACGGGCTTTCACGCTGAAGCGGAGATGGAACTTTCCCAGCCTTTCAAAAGCAGCATGGGTTGCCCGTTAGCTTCTGGGCACCTTTCAAAAGCGCCAAGAGGTGGGGACTTTGAAGCCCTCGATGGCCTGGGACCTTAAAGTGCTCGTTGCACCTCGACGGCTCTTCCGGCAACTTTGAAGCACTTCACAGGCCTTGTTTTTTGTGTTCCAAAGGAAGTGTGGAGATGACAGCCACAGCTGTTTCTTTGGTGGCATTTCATGTGTGGAACACCTGCTCCACTGAAGCCCTCTCCGTGGTCCTACTTCGCTACGGGGACGTGTTTTCCTGTTGTAAACACTCGATTTTGATCTTTTTTTCCAATAATGATTGGATGGTGAGTTATCTGATGATTTCAAGTGAACGTAAGACCACAATGGAACAAAGCAGGAGTCCAGTGGCACCTTTAAGACCAACAAAGTTTTTATTCAGAATGGAGCACACTTCATCAGACCATTGGATGGAAGGGCGAGCAGTCCTAAGTAGAAGAAATAGACTTGCAGAATTATACCCCGTCCGTCTCTCTGTCAGAGCGGCTTACAATCTCCTTTATCTTCTTCCCCCACAACAGACACCCTGTGAGGTGGGTGGGACCGAGAGGGCTCTCACAGCAGCTGCCCCTTCAAGGACAACTCCAACAAGAGCTATGGCTAACCAAGGCTATTCCAGCAGGTGCAAGTGGAGGAGTGGGGACTCAAACCTGGTTCTCCCAGATAAGAGAGCTCTGGCTGACCCAAGGCCATTCCAGCAGCTGCAAGTGGAGGAGTGGGGAATCAAACCCGGTTCTCCCAGATAAGAGAACTCTGGCTGACCCAAGACCATTCCAGCAGCTGCAAGTGGAGGAGTGGGGAATCAAACCCGGTTCTCCCAGATAAGAGAGCTCTGGCTGACCCAAGACCATTCCAGCAGCTGCAAGTGGAGGAGTGGGGAATCAAACCCGGTTCTCCCAGATAAGAGAGCTCTGGCTGACCCAAGGCCATTCCAGCAGCTGCAAGTGGAGGAGTGGGGAATCAAACCCGGTTCTCCCAGATAAGAGAGCTCTGGCTGACCCAAGGCCATTCCAGCAGCTGCAAGTGGAGGAGTGGGGAATCAAACCCGTTTCTCCCAGATAAGAGAGCTCTGGCTGACCCAAGACCATTCCAGCAGCTGCAAGTGGAGGAGTGCGGAATCAAACCCGGTTCTCCCAGATAAGAGAGCTCTGGCTGACCCAAGGCCATTCCAGCAGCTGCAAGTGGAGGAGTGGGGAATCAAACCCGGTTCTCCCAGATAAGAGAGCTCTGGCTGACCCAAGGCCATTCCAGCAGCTGCAAGTGGAGGAGTGGGGAATCAAACCCGGTTCTCCCAGATAAGAGAGCTCTGGCTGACCCAAGACCATTCCAGCAGCTGCAAGTGGAGGAGCGGGGAATCAAACCCGGTTCTCCCAGATAAGAGAGCTCTGGCTGACCCAAGACCATTCCGGCAGCTGCAAGTGGAGGAGTGGGGAATCAAACCCGGTTCTCCCAGATAAGAGAGCTCTGGCTGACCCAAGGCCATTCCAGCAGCTGCAAGCGGAGGAGTGGGGAATCAAACCCGGTTCTCCCAGATAAGAGAGCTCTGGCTGACCCAAGGCCATTCCAGCAGCTGCAAGTGGAGGAGTGGGGAATCAAACCCGGTTCTCCCAGATAAGAGAGCTCTGGCTGACCCAAGACCATTCCAGCAGCTGCAAGTGGAGGAGTGGGGAATCAAACCCGGTTCTCCCAGATAAGAGAGCTCTGGCTGACCCAAGGCCATTCCAGCAGCTGCAAGTGGAGGAGTGGGGAATCAAACCCGGTTCTCCCAGATAAGAGAGCTCTGGCTGACCCAAGACCATTCCAGCAGCTGCAAGTGGAGGAGTGGGGAATCAAACCCGGTTCTCCCAGATAAGAGAGCTCTGGCTGACCCAAGACCATTCCAGCAGCTGCAAGTGGAGGAGTGGAGAATCAAACCCGGTTCTCCCAGATAAGAGAGCTCTGGCTGACCCAAGGCGATTCCAGCAGCTGCAAGTGGAGGAGTGGGGAATCAAACCCGGTTCTCCCAGATAAGACAGCTCTGGCTGACCCAAGGCCATTCCGGCAGGTGCAAGTGGAGGAGTGGGGAATCAAACCCGGTTCTCCCAGATAAGAGAGCTCTGGCTGACCCAAGACCATTCCAGCAGCTGCAAGTGGAGGAGTGGGGAATCAAACCCGGTTCTCCCAGATAAGAGAGCTCTGGCTGACCCAAGGCCGTTCCAGCAGGTGCAAGGGGAGGAGTGGGGAATCCAACCTGGTTCTCCCAGATAAGAGAGCTCTGGCTGACCAAAGGCCATTCCAGCAGCTGCAAGTGGAGGAGTGGGAAATCAAACCCGGTTCTCCCAGATAAGAGAGCTCTGGCTGCCCCAAGGCCATTCCAGCAGCTGCAAGTGGAGGAGTGGGGAATCCAACCCGGTTCTCCCAGAAAGGAGAGCTCTGGCTGACCTGAGGCCATTCCAGCAGCTGCAAGTGGAAGAGTGGGGAATCCAACCTGGTTCTCCCAGATAAGAGAGCTCTGGCTGCCCCAAGGCCATTCCAGCAGCTGCAAGTGGAGGAGTGGGGAATCAAACCCGGTTCTCCCAGGTAAGAGTCTGCACACTTAACCACTACACCAAACTGGCTGGGGTCTGGAGATTTTCCAAGTCATGGTGACCCCAAATTGTGATTCTTTTAATCTGCTAACAAACTTTTCCATGATTTTGCATACTAATTCACTGCCCACTTTCTCTGTACTTAGGACTGCTTGCCATTCCGTCCTATTGTCTGATGAAGTGTGCTTCTAGCACACGAAAACTTACATTCTGAATAAAACTTTGTTGGTCTTAAAGGTGAAACTTGACTCCTACTTTAAAGCCAGTTTGGTGTAGTGATTAAGTGTGTGGACTCTTATCTGGGAGAACCGGGTTTGGTTCCCCACTCCTCCACTTGCAGCTGCTGGAATGGTCTTGGGTCAGCCATAGCTCTCTTATCTGGGAGAACCGGGTTTGATTCCCCACTCCTCCACTTGCAGCTGCTGGAATGGCCTTGGGTCAGCCAGAGCTCTCTTATCTGGGAGAACTGGGTTTGATTCCCCACTCCTCCACTTGCAGCTGCTGGAATGGCCTTGGGTTAGCCATAGCTCTCTTATCTGGGAGAACTGTATTTGATTCCAAGCTCCTCCACTTGCAGCTGCTGGAATGGCCTTGGGTTAGCCATAGCTCTCTTATCTGGGAGAACCAGGTTTGATTCCCCACTCCTCCACTTGCAGCTGCTGGAATGGCCTTGGGTCAGCCAGAGCTCTCTTATCTGGGAGAACTGGGTTTGATTCCCCACTCCTCCCCTTGCAGCTGCTGGAATGGCCTTGGGTCAGCCAGAGCTCTCTTATCTGGGAGAACCAGGTTTGATTCCTCACTCCTCCACTTGCAGCTGCTGGAATGGCCTTGGGTCAGTCAGAGCTCTCTTATCTGGGAGAACCGGGTTGGATTCCCCACTCCTCCACTTGCACCTGCTGGAATGGCCTTGGGTCAGGCAGAGCTCTCTTATCTGGGAGAACTGGGTTTGATTCCCCACTCCTCCACTTGCAGCTGCTGGAATGGCCTTGGGTTAGCCATAACTCTCTTATCTGGGAGAACCGTGTTTGATTCCAAGCTCCTCCACTTGCAGCTGCTGGAATGGCCTTGGGTTAGCCATAGCTCTCTTATCTGGGAGAACCAGGTTTGATTCCCCACTCCTCCACTTGCACCTGTTAGCATGGCTTTGGGTCAGCCATAGCTCTGACAGAGGTTGTCCTTAAAAGGACAGCTGCTGTGAGAGCCCTCTCAGCCCCACCCACCTCACAGGGTGTCTGTTGTGGGGGGAGAAGACATAGGAGATTGTAAGCCGCTCTGAGTCTCTGATTCAGGGAGGAGGGCAGCGTATAAATCTGCAATTCTTCTTCTTTTGCTTCAGATCAACAAGGCTGCCCACTTGGATCTATCCACATGGCAAGACCATAATGTTAAGGAATTTTGCATGCATCATGAAAGTTACACTGTCAAGCAAGACTGATACTCTTATAACGGTCTTTAAATTGTGAGCCTATGTTGACTGGATATACTTTAAAGATGTTATCATCCCCCCTATTCCTCCCCCACCCCCCAAAAAGTTCTTTGACTTGCTGATCTCTAAGCAACCTTATCTCAGTGAAGTTTGCCACCTTTATCTTTCAAGTACTCCAAACAGAGGGTGGGGTGAATTATGTTTTAGAACAGAATTGATTAAGTCTTCTCCAAATACCAGACCCTGACCTTTCACCTGTTTTATCCTATAAAGGAAGAACTTCGAAAAGAAGAGTTGATTTGAAAGCCTGCTTTTTCTCTTCCTGAAGAGGTCTCAAAGCGGCTTCCCTTCCTCTCCCCACAACAGGCACCTTGTGAGGCAGGTGGGGCTGAGAGAGCTCCGAGAGAATTGTGATGGGCCCAGCCAGGCCCAGTACTGGGGTTTCCAGTGCCCCAGGCTGAAACCTTCCCCCCCTCCAATCTCTTTTTTTAAGCTTAAACTTAAGCTATTGAGATTTACAAACACCAGCACAATTTTAACAGAAAGGAAGAAGGCATTTTCATCCACCAATCTTGGTACCCAGCTCTGCAAAACACCCTACAGACTATAAATTGCAGAAAGTCTCAGAACAACCAGCAAATTCCACAGAACAATCAGCACAGTCAACAACCATCTTCCTTATCTTCAAACCCCTTCCAACCCTCCCAGCAATTAACACAGAACAATGGTCACATTCAACAGCCAGTTTCCTTATCACTACCCTTCCAGGAAGCCCCACCAAACAATGGGCACATCCACAAACCAATTGCCCTTTCATCACACCCCCTCCAGCCTAGAAATAGCAGCTCTCCAGCAGCCCTGGCTCCACTCAATGCACAGCAGCCAAGAAGGTCTGAGCGCCTGCTCCAGCTGCAACGCCACTGAGGATGTTCTCCGCAGCTGAGAACGAAACGTCTGGAAGGAAAACTTTCTCCAGTAGAACACGGCACTTGATCCCGAAAGATTCTACAAACCTTTTCTTTCTTTCTTTGCAAGTCTCCACTTTCTTCTTTGCAAGCCTTGCTTTCTTTCTTTGCAAGGCTTCTGTGAGCACTCTTTCTTTTCTCTTTTTAAAAAAGAGATGGGGTGAAGGGGGAAGGTTTCGGCCTGGGGCATCAGAAGCCCTCTCAGGGTGTCTGTTGTGGGGAGAGGAAGGAAAAGGAGATTTGTAAGCCATTCTCCTTTGTCTAGCAAAGGGGGGTATAAATCTATTCTCATCCTCCTCTTCTTCTTCAGGTTCCGCCATCCAGTTACTAGCTAGAGTTAACCCTGCTTAGCTACCAAGACTTTCGAAGATTGGACTAACCTGGGCTGTCCAGCTTAGGGCAAAGTATCCTCTAACCGAGTAGAAACAGAGATGTGAGAGTCTCATAGAAAACCATGGGAAAGGTATGACTACAGACTGGTTTTCCCCTCCAGCCCAGATTGACGACTATTGGAAGGGTTTCATTTGAAAGAGATGTCAAAGTTCCAGGCTCGGAAACCAGTCTCCATTGCAGAGCCCACCTGAAATCTGTTCAGAAATTCCTGAAATCTGTTACATCAAAAGGTCATTTCTATCCCACCTCTACCTAAAAGGTTTTCAAGGTGACCTACAATCACTTTGTTGGTCCTCCAGAGGAACTGGTTGGCCATTGTGTGAGACAGGATTATGGACTACAAGGATCACTGGTTTGATCCAGCAGGGATCTTCTGAGGTTCTTCTCAGGGGAAGGCCTCGGCCTCTGTGCCCTGTTGTTGGCCCTCCAGAGGAACTGGGTAGCCACTGTGTGTGGCAGGAGGCTGCACTAGATGGACCCTCACTGACCTGATCCAGGAGGGGTCTTCTGATGTTCTTCTCAGGAGAAGGCCTCAGCCTCTCTGCCCTGTTGCTGGCCCTCCAGAGGAACTGGTTGGCCATTGTGTGAGACAGGATTATGGACTAGATGGACCCTCACTGGTCTTATCCAGCAGGGCTCTTCTGATGTTCTTAGGAAGGCCTCAGCCTCTCTGCCCTGTTGTTGACCCTCCAGAGGAACTGGCTGGCCACTGTGTGAGGCAGGATGCTGGTGTCAAGCAGGCGGTTTCAATGATGAGTCGAGCTTGATACAAAACTACATTTATTGATAGGCCGATACTTTCAGTGTAACAGATTCTTGAGAGTGATGCTACAAATACATTGATACAAGACTTTTAAGGCTTACTTCAAAAGGATTCCAAAAGGTGGGGGCGAGGGATAGCTCTCACATATAAACTATCATAAATGTCTACATTCTCAGGGCGTTATCAGGACTCTGTCCTTGCTTTCCCCAGATGTGTCACACTCCCTAATAGGAATGTATGGCAAGGTGCTGATTACTTCTTCTCAAGTTAGTTTCGTTTCTCTCTACTTCTACTTTGCAAGCAATAAAGCAAGAAGGGGGAGGGGAAAGAATAACAGAGCTAACAGACCTTGGTCCTCCATGATATTTCACAGGCCAGTGTTATGGAGGACCCTAAAACAATCAATTATCAATGGAATTTTACCATGCTTGACAGCTGGACTAGATGGACCACTGGTCAGATGGACCACTGGTCAGAAGAGCAGGGCTCTTCTGATGTTCTTAGGAAGGTCTCGGCCTCTCTGCCCTGTTGTTGGCCCTCCAGAAGAACAGGTTGGCCACTGTGTGAGGCAGGAGGCTGGACTAGATGGACACTCACTGGTCTGACCCAGCAGGGCTCTTCTGATGTTCTTCTCAGGGGAAGGCCTTGGTCTCTCTGCCCTGTTGTTGGCCCTCCAGAGGAACTGGCTGGCCACTGTGTGAGACAGGATGCTGGACTAGATGGACCCTCACTGGTCTGACCCAGCAGGGCTCTCCTGATGTTCTTCTCAGGGGAAGGCCTTGGTCTCTCTGCCCTGTTGTTGGCCCTCCAGAGGAACTGGCTGGCCACTGTGTGAGACAGGATGCTGGACTAGATGGACCCTCACTGGTCTGACCCAGCAGGGCTCTCCTGATGTTCTTCTCAGGGGAAGGCCTTGGTCTCTCTGCCCTGTTGTTGGCCCTCCAGAGGAACTGGCTGGCCACTGTGTGAGACAGGATGCTGGACTAGATGGACCCTCACTGGTCTGATCCAGCAGGGCTATCCTGATGTTCTTCTCAGGGGAAGGCCTTGGTCTCTCTGCCCTGTTGTTGGCCCTCCAGAGGAACTGGTTGACCCCTATGTGAGACAGGATGCTGGACTAGATGGACCCTCACTGGTCTGATCCAGCAGGGCTCTCCTGATGTTCTTAGGAAGGCCTCAACCTCTCTGCCCTGTTGTTGGCCCTCCAGAGGAACTGGTTGGCCATTGTGTGAGACAGGATTATGGACTACAAGGACCACTGGTTTGATCCAGGAGGGATTTTCTGACATTCTTATGATGGCTTCGGCCTCTCTGGAGAAGGTTGCCAACTCTGAGTGGGGCAGTTACTGGAGATCAGGGGGTGGAATCTAGGGACAGGTGGGTTTGGGGAGAGGAGGGGGCCCTGTGAATGCAATGCCACAAAATATGCCCTTCAAAGCTGCTATTTCTTTGTAATTTAGAGATCAGGTGTGATTTTGGGAGATCTCCAGGCCTCACCTAAAGGTATCTATGGAAAAGGGAGCACTTCTAGCAACACTTTTCCTGGCTTGATTGAGCGGCAGCTCCTGGAAAAAGTATTAAGGGCCTAACATTCGCCAACCGGAGTGGGAGTCCACTCCCTTTCTATAAATAACCTGGCCGTAAAGAAGGTAGACACCTGGTGGGACTCCAGGTACAAGAAATTGCTTCTGCTCTTTTTATGGGCAGAGCCTTTTGCTAAGGCTTCCCACTGGGCAGTCGGCCTCCTTTTTCTCCCGAGAGGCAGTGACCTGATTTTGGAATGAAGAAGGCAAGACGGGAGAAGGCAGAGGATTAGCCGAAAGCATCCCTGACAGGTGTTTGTCCAGACCCTGGGTGTCTTCAAGCAGCGGCTGGACAAACACTTCTCATGGGTGCTGCATGCCAGAGTGTCGAACATGCCCCTGGAGGGTTCCTATCAGGCCCCCGAACAACTCTTTCTTGCTTCCTTCTGCATCACAGCTTGCTTTGCCAGGCTTGCTCAATCGCGCAGGAGCTACAGAGCAAAGCCTCTGCTTTCTCCATTGGCTGAGGCTCCTCCCTTTGGGAGGAAGAAGGGGGAGGCAGAGCTTGCTTTGCCAGGCTCTGTCAATCACACAGCAGAGCTACTGAGCCAAGCCTCCCTTCCTTCTATTGGCTGAGGCTCCTCCCCCTCCTCATCCCCAGGGGAAGGAAGGAAAGAGCCAGAGCTTCCTTTGTCCAGTTCGCTGGATCCCATGGGAGAAATACAAAGAAAGCCCCTTGAAGATCAACAAGTGCTAATGTTTGAAGCATGTTTTATTTTAAGTGTTTTTTAAAAAAATCTTTGCGTTTGTCTGTGTCCTTTATAAAGTTTATATCATCTGATAATGGCCATCTGACAGCAATGAAGATCCTGTGAATTTAGGGGAAGGTATTTGTGAGTTTCCTGCATTGTGCAGCGGGTTGGACTAGATAACCCTGGAGGTCCTTCCAACTCTATGATTCTTCGGGAGGTGGTGGGCTCTCCTTCCTTGGAGGTTTTAAAAAAGAGGCTAGAGGGCCATCTGACAGCAATGAGGATCCTGCGAATTTAGGGGGAGGGGTTTGTGAGATTCCTGCATTGTGCAGGGAGTTGGACTAGATGACCCTGGAGGTCCTTCCAACTCTATGATTCTTCGGGAGGTGGTGGGCTCTCCTTCCTTGGAGGTTTTTAAACAGAGGCTAGATGGCCATCTGACAGCAATGAGGATCCTGTGAATTTAGGGGGAGGTATCTGTGAGTTTAGAGCGATTCCTCAGTGGAACAGGCTTCCTCCTTGGGAGGTGGTGGGCTCTCCTTCCTAGGAGATTTTTCAACAGAGGCTAGATGGCCACCTGACAGCAATGAAGATCCTGTGAATTTAGGGGGAGGGGTTTGTGAGTTTCCTGCATGTGCAGGGGGTTGGACTAGATGACCCTGGAGGTCCCTTCCAACTCTAGGATTCTATCATTGCTACCTGGATTACATTTTATGACACACCTGGCCCGGCCCAACAAATTCTAATTTATGTCAGATTTGGCCCTTATAACAAATGAGTTCGACACCCCTTCTCCAGGCTAGCCCTGCGTTGAGCAAGGGGTTGGTCTAGAAGACCTCCGTGGAACCCTTCCATGATTCTATGAAAGTGGGCCTTTCCCATCCCCTACCACGGGAGTGGGGAATGTCAGGCCCAAGGGCCATTTACAGCCCTTGAGATCACTTGGTCTGGCCCTTGGGGATTGCTGGGCCGAGGCTGTCTCTCTCACACTCTCTCTCTCTCTCTTGTGGGCATTGTGAAGGACTGATGCTGGGGTATGTGGGTGCCTTTAAAGGTTTGCTGGGAGCAGCTGAAGGGATGGAGGGGTGGCAGCCAGCTACCACCCGTTCAGTTTGCGTGTAATTATCCCAGATGGTGTGGCCTAATATGCTAATAAGTGTGTGACCTAGTATGCTAATATTTGTCAAGCAGGGCTAATTCTGATCAATAAACTGATGGGTTTCTGGCCTGACACAAGCAGGTCTGGGTAAAATCATACAGAACCAAATGCTGCTAGTTTATTATCCTGTTAGTTTATTATCCTTTCCTAGCCCCTCTTTGTTTTATGTTAATTGCAGGGACCAAAGCAACCAGAACTTTCCCATGAATCCTCCAGTGGGAGGAAGAGCCATCTGGGCAATGCAAGGCCGAATGCCTGATAACGCCCTGGGAATGTATGTAGTTTTGATACTTTATGTGTGAACGCTCTCTCGCTTCCCTCCCCGTAGGAATCCCTTTGAAGTGTGGCTTAAAACTTGTGTATCAATGTATTGGTTTCATTCTTCTCAAGCCAAGGCTTGAGCCAAAAGTAGCGGTCTATCAGTAAACGTAGTCTTTGTATCCACTTTGACTCGTCATTGAATCCGCCTGCTTGACAATATTAGGGGATGTGGTCTAATACGCCTGGACCTAGGCATTTGCCTAGGGCGGCAGGCCGGTGTGCGTGCTGAATTAGGCTCTCCCCACATCTTCAAAAAACCCCACAATTATTTGCATTCCTTTTGCCGGCCTGAATCGTTCTCCCTCAGCGGAGCACTTTTTTAAAAAAATTGATGATTTTGTATGGCCCGCGAATGATGTTATAAATATCCAAATGGCCCTTGGCAGAGAAAAGGTTCCCCACCCCTGCCCTACCAGAAGCTAGCATGGGGATAATTTGCTCAGCTGAATAGATGTGAAGGGCTGGGGGGAGGAACCTGAAAGATACGGGAGATTCCCCCCCTCCCCAATTTCCCCCCTGATGAAGTTTTGGGGAAGTGTTGTGGGAAAAAAACAAACCATTATGAACTCTTTTTCAATGAGCAAACCGCATTCAAAGACAAAGTTTCACTCATTAAAAGTGAAGGAAAGAATGGGTGATTTGGGGGAAGAGAGGAATTTGAGAGAGGGCTGAAAGAAATCCCACGGGAGGAGTGGATTGCCTTTTAAGACAAGGATTTATTCGCTTAAAATGTAAAAGTCTGAAGAGGTTTCTTTTCCCGTTTCTCCACTGGAAATTTTGTGGAGCACGGAAGGAACTCCTATGAAATATTTTTTATTGGGTTTATAAAGGGGTCATTTTGTAGAAAAATAGGTGGTGGAGCTCACCCAGGGATTGTTATGAGGCTGCACCTACTATTCAATGGACAAGGAGGTGGAACTCTCAGAAGGAGGAGGTGGAACTCTCAGAAAGGTTCAGGAGCTGTGCTCCTGTGAGCTCCCACTGAACCTGAGGCCTGGGTTTATACCCCACCCTATCCTTAATAATGTGGGATCCAAATTAGTATAGATACAAGAGATGTTATCTGCAAAGTGTTGAACCAAGAAGTCACAATAATCTGTCAAGCAATCCATCTCTTCCAGTAGGTTATACAATCCTTTGCATATTAGGCTGCACCCCCCTGATGTAGCCAATCCTCCAAGAGCTTACAGGGCTCTTCTTACAGGGCCTACTGTAAGCTCCAGGAGGATTGGCTACATCAGGGGTGTGTGGCCTAATATGCAAAGGAGTTCCTGCTACAAGGAAGCCATCTATCTATCTATCTATCTATCTATCTATCTATCTATCTATCTATCTATCTATCTATCTATCTATCTATCTATCTATCTATCTATCTATCTATCTATCTATCTATCATTATGCCTTCTTTCTTATGCCTTCTTTCCACCTGATCAGGGTACACAAAGCAGCGATCATGAAAACATTACAATATTTCAACAATAAAAAACCCCCAATAGAATCATTCAATAACAACACTTAGGGGGAAGGAGACAGACCAACCTCCTTTGAGAAGGAACTGCAGAGTAAGTATTGCTTAGATTTCAAGGCCTTCGGTTTCCTTTCCTTTCCTTTCTCCCCCATGGAAATTGTATATCTTTGTTCACATTCTTTGAAAGTGTTTCAGGCACAGGACACAAATGACATCTGATGTTCGCTTTCATCTTTAACGTAAATGATTCTTTTGTTCTTTTGCAACAGCAGGCTTGATCTAGGAATGTTTTATCAGGGAGAACAGCATAAAAGAAGAGGGGAATTGTAAGCAGTTCTTCCTTTGCTGTCGTCTCACTGGGAAAAGACAACCATGGAATGCTGGGAAGTACTCACAGGTACCTGTAACTTCACCTGGAGAAAACCCCACTATGGGATTGCTATTCCAGCCAGAAAATGTAAGGTGGGGGGGGGGGGGGAGAGAAGCAGAGAAGGGAATTGAAAACAATCAGGCAGTATCATAATGCCCCTGTATAAATCGATGGTGCGGTATAATTTGGAATACTGCGTGCAGTTCTGGTCACCGCATCTCAAAAAGGATATCATAGCATTGGAAAAAGTCCAGAAAAGGGCAACTAGAATGATTAAAGGGTTGGAACACTTTCCCTATGAAGAAAGGTTAAAACGTTTGGGGCTCTTTAGCTTGGAGAAACATCGACTGCGGGGTGACATGATAGAGGTTTACAAGATAATGCATGGGATGGAGAAAGTAGAGAAAGAAGTCCTTTTCTCCCTTTCTCACAATACAGGAGAAATTGTATTAGATGAAATTGCTGAGCAGTCGGGTTAAAACAGATAAAAGGAAGTCCTTCTTCACCCAAAGGGGGATTAACATGTGGAATTCACTGCCACAGGAGGTGGTGGCGGCTACAAGCATAGCCAGCTTCAAGAGGTGGTTAGGTAAAAATATGGAGCAGAGGTCCATCAGTGGCTATTAGCCACAGTGTGACACAGAGTGTTGGACTGGAGGGGCCATTGGCCTGATCCAACATGGCTTCTCTTATGTTCTTATGTTCTAGAGAATGTTTCCCTCCCATTTCTTGGAACAGCAGTTCTGGCAGCTTACTTTGCAAAGTGTTTAAAATAAGCCCAGAAGACGGTTGTTCAGCTGACACGCAGAGAGGAGAAACCGCAGTCGCAGGGAGGGTTTTGCATTTTTCATCCATGCTGTTGTGACAAGAAAAATCCCTGTTTAGGTTTTCCTTCTCTCTTGTGCAAACAGACCTTGCAGGGATTTTTTTACCTGCTACTTTATACAACATTTTTGTTGTTGTTTCTTTTGGCATTCTCTCAGTGATCCCTCCTTCCTGCTCAGTGTCTCAATGGATGTTCGTATGGTTTTGTGTGTGTGTGTGTTAGCTCTGGTTTTAATTGTTTGAATGGTGAGTATTTGTTAGGGCCGCCAAGTCCAATTCAAGAAATATCTGGGAACTTTGGGGGTGGAGCCAGGAGACGTTAGGGTGGAGCCAGGAGCAAGGTTGTGACAAGCACAAGTGAACTCCAAAGGGAGTGCTTGCCATCACATTTAAAGGGACCACACACCTTTTAAATGCCTTCCCTCCACTGGAAATAATGAAGGATAGGGGTACCTTCTTTGGGAACTCATAGAATTGGACCCCCTGGTCCAATCCTTTTGAAACCTGGAGGGTAATTTGTAGAGAGGCATTGAATGCTATGCTGAAAATTTGGTGTCTCTACCTCAAATAACAGCCCCCCCCTGAGCCCCAGATACCCATGGATCCTATTTCCTATAGGAATAAGTTTCCATAGGGAACAATCGCATTCCCAGCAGACATTTCCCTCCCCTCTCCCTGCTTTCTGATGACCCTGAAGTAGGGAGAGGGCCTCCAAACTGGGGGATCCCCTGCCCCCACCTGGGGATTGGCAACCCTATCTGGAGTTCTGGCCCCATTGGTGGACCTCCTGGGTTTCAGCCACTGTGTGACACAAAGTGTTGGAATGGATGGGCCGTTTGGCTTCATCCAACATGGCTTATGTTCTTATGTGACACAAAGTGTTGGAATGAATGAGCTATTGGTCTCATCCAACATGACTTCTCTTATGTTTTTATATCCCTCTAAGCTGCCCTTTGGTTGGAGGGCTCGAGGTTGGCTCCCTCAGTAGTGTCAGTTAGTGTCCCTCAGTTAGTGTCCTGGCTCCCCTGGTGGACCTCCTGATGGCACTTGGGTTTTTTGGCCACTGTGTGACACAGAGTGTTGGACTGGATGGGCCATTGGCCTGATCCAACATGGCTTCTCTTATATTTTTATTCCTGGGGCAGGGATGCTCTGTGGTGCTTGGGAGGGGCAACAGTGGGAGGGCTTCTAGTGTCCTGGCCCCACTGGTGGACCTCCTGATGGCATTTGAGTTTTTTGGCCACTGTGTGACACAGAATGTTGGAATACATGGGCCATTGGCCTGATCCAACATGGCTTCTCTTATATACTTATGTCTGGGGCAGTGATGCTCTGTATTCTTGGTGCTTGGGGGGGGCGGGTGGCAACAGTGGGAGGGCTTCTAGTGTCCTGGCCCCACTGGTGTACCTCCTGATGGAACCTGGGTTTTTTGGCCACTGTGTGACACAAAGTGTTGGAATGGATGGGCCATTGGCCTCATCCAACATGGCTTTTCTTATGTACTTAAGTTATATATCTTGTATTTGGATCTTTGAGCCTACTGATGGAAAAGTGAAATATAAATGTAATTAATAACAATAATAAGCTTTATATCTACTTGCCAAAGGCTGGGCCCTGGGAATACAGCAAATCTGTGTGATGGAGGTAAACCACAGCTGTAGAGTTTTCAGAAATTCCAGGACCTGGAGAGCCCCTGGTATTAAAAAGATGCCCCCCCCCCAGCCCCAAAGACAGTAGCTGTTTTGGAGGGTGGACTGAGGTCCCTCCCCTTCCCCAGACTTCTCCAAGCTCCACCCACAAAATCTCCAGGAATTTCCAGCCCAGAATTGGGAACCCTAGAAGCCAGCAGAAATCATTTACTTTAAGGGGGGGGGGACACAAATTTTTGGGCCAAACCTCATTTCAAAGTGATATTTGGACATGTCCATTCCAGTGTTCCCACTAAGCTGAGTTAGTGTGAGCTTCAGCTCAGGAAAAAATGGCCCTAGAACAAACTAATTTATGCAGTAGCTCCCAACTTTAATGCCAGTAGCTCACAACGTAGAATTTTTGCTCACAAGACTCCACAGCTTAGAGGGAACTTTGGTCCAGACAAAGAAGCCAGTATCATAATGCCCCTGTATAATTCAATGGTGTGGTCTCATTTTGAATACTGTGCGCAATTCTGGTCACCGCACCTCAAAAAGGATATTATATTATATTATTTATTTATTTAATTTGATTTATATCCCGCCCTACCCCACCAAAGCGGGCTCAGGGCGGCTCACAGCATAAAAGTTCTAACAATAAAATTCAGAATTAAAATACAATAGTAATTTACATAATTCAAACATTAATATCGATACATCAATCCATATCATTGTGCTATCTATAGACTTCCTTCAGTATTTCGGTGCCGGTCAGTTATAAGGCAACCGGAAGAGGGCTGTCTTACAGGGTCTGTGGAACTGTCCAATATCCCGCAGGGCCCTGACCTCTTCCGGTAACTGGTTCCACCAGCAAGGGGCTGTGATTGAGAAGGCCCTGTCCATGGTTGACCTCAACCGGGCCTCCTTTGGCCCGGGGATTACAAGCAGATTTCAAGAGCCAGATCGCAGTACTCTCTGGGGGACATATGGGAAGAGACGGTTCCTAAGGTAGGCAGGTCCTAGGCCATATAGGGCTTTAAAGGTAATAACCAGCACCTTGTACCGGACTCGGTATATTATTGGCAGCCAGTGCAGTCCCCAGAGGCCCGGCTGAATGTGCTCCCGTCTAGGGAGCCCTAATAACAGCTGAGCGGCGGCGTTCTGCACTAGCTGCAACTTCCGGGTTCGGCACAGGGGCAGCCCCATGTAGAGGGCATTACAGTAATCCAACCTTGAGGTGACCGTTGCATGGATCACTGTTGCTAGATCGTCCTGCTCCAGGAAGGGAGCCAACTGCCTCGCCCGCTTAAGGATTGGAAAAAGTCCAGAAAAGGGCAACAAGAATGATTAAAGGGTTGGAACACTTTCCTTATGAAGAACGGTTAAAACGCTTGGGGCTCTTTTTCCCCTTTCTCACAATACAAGAACTCGTGGGCATTCGATGAAATTGCTGAGCAGTCAGATTAAAACGGATAAAAGGAAGTATTTCTTTACCCAAAGGGTGATTAACATGTGGAATTCACTGCCACAGGAGGTGGTGGTGGCTACAAGCATAGACAGCTTCAAGAGGGGGTTAGATAAAAATATGGAGCAGAGGTCCATCAGTGGCTATTAGCCACAGTGTGTATATATATATATAATTTTGGGCCGCTGTGTGACACAGAGTGTTGGACTGGATGGGCCATTGGCCTGATCCAACATGGCTTCTCTTATGTTCTTAAGAAGAAGACACTTATGAGAAGAAGAGTTTACGAGGCTCTTTTTTGTAAGCTCTTGGAGGACTGGCTACACCAGGGGTATGTGACCTAATATGCAAAGGAGCTCCTGCTGGAATTCCACCCCTGGTAATGCCACAGACCTCACCCTCCAAACCAGCCTTTCCCTCCAGGGGGAACTGATCCCTGTCAACCAGAGATCGACTGGATTTCTCGGAGATCTCCAGGCCCTCCCTGGGGGTTGTGCAAACCAAACAGAGAAGCATGGCAGAGAGCGGCAGGAAGAAAACTGGAAAAGGTTCCATGCTGACCAGCCTCAGTGAGAAAATGAATAGCCAATACTTAAAATTATTAGGGTTTGTAGAATCTTTCGGGATCAAGTGCCGTGTTCTACTGGAGAAAGTTTTCCTTCCAGACGTTTCGTTCTCAGCTGCGGAGAACATCCTCAGTGGCGTTGCAGCCGGAGCAGGCGCTCAGACCTTCATGGCTGCTGTGCATTGAGTGGGGCCAGGGCTGCTGGAGAGCTGCTATTTGTAGGCTGGAGGCAATTGCCCTTTCATCACACCCCCTCCAGCCTACAAATAGCAGCTCTCCAGCAGCCCTGGCCCCACTCAATGCACAGCAGCCAAGAAGGTCTGAGCGCCTGCTCCGGCTGCAACGCCACTGAGGATGTTCTCCGCAGCTGAGAACGAAATGTCTGGAAGGAAAACTTTCTCCAATAGAACATGGCACTTGATCCCGAAAGATTCTACAAACCCTAATGATGTTACCAGCCATGAAAACCTGAAATCTTTGATAATACTTAGAATTATTATAAATTATTTCTTACACACTCTCATACAAAATTACAAATTGCACACCCCAACAAACAAACACAACAATCGTAGTGCATTAGAAGGACATAACAAAAGGAAAATTTTGGGATTTGATTTCCTTGTCATAGAATCATAGAGTTGGAAGGGAATTCCAAGGTCAGTTTTGGGCACCACATTTTAAGAAGGATAAAGACAAGCTGGAACGGGTCCAGAGGAAGGCGACAAAGATGGTGAGGGGTCTGGAGACCAAGTCCTATGAAGAAAGGTTGAAGGAGCTGGGCCTGTTTAGCCTGGAGAGGAGGCGGCTGAGAGGTGATAGGATCACCATCTGCAAGGACTTATAGAGGATGGTGTGGAATTGTTTTCTGTGGCTCCGGAAGGTAGGACCAGAACTAACGGGTTGAAATTAAATCAAAAGAGTTTCCGGCTCAACATTAGGAAGAACTTCCTGACCATTAGAGTGGTTCCTCAGTGGAACAGGCTTCCTTGGGAGGTGATGGGCTCTCCTTCCTTGGAAGTTTTTTAGCAGAGGCTAGATGGCCCTCTGACAGCAATGAAGATCCTGTGAATTTAGGGAGAGGTATTTGTGAATTTCCTGCATTGTGGACTTCCACCCCCACTCCAACGGAATCCCCGGTCCAATTCCTGAGGAAACGAAGTGATGATATTCTGTCCACAGTGTTCAAATCTTCTTATGAATAATTTTCTCAAAACACAGCAACGAGGTAGTGCTTTTATCTTCCCCCGTTTCAATAAGAGCTTTAACCAGCTGTGTCAAAATTAACAACATTAAACACAGAAAATATAAAATTCACAACATGTTTTTAAAAATACACCTGCAGCGGTACATACCTCTTCCACAAATATCAGAGCGTGGCAAGATCCCACAATTCTTTGCACACAATTAAGTTTCAGTCTGCGAGGTCCTGCAATAAAGTCAGGGCTCTTTCCATTAATATACTTACAAACAGGTGTGATCAATCACTGGTGTTTCTTAAAGGTACAGTATCATAGCAAAGCCTCCATGTGATACAAACCACAATATTAAACGTACAGTAATAGGACACCACTATGGTAGAAAAATCCAGAAGTCAGAGGACACAAGAAAGGTCCCACTCATTATTCAGACCTTGTGGTGTAAGATATCACAACCTAAACATCCACCACATTTCTTCCTGATGTAACTGTTTTACAGGATCCCTTCTATAATGCTGCCTAGAAGACTTGGAGGTTTTTAAGCAGAGGCTAGATGGCCATCTGACAGCAAAGAAGCTCCTGTGAATTTAGGGGGAGGTGTTTGTGAGTTAAAATTAAAAGATGTTAAAATTAAAATGAAAAAGACGTTTGTTCCTTGGGAGGACAGCTATGGCGAACCTGGGCAGTATAAGAAAAAGCAGAGACATCACCCTGCCAACAAAAGTTCTTATAGTCAAAGCTATGGTATTCCCAGTAGTAATGTATGGCTGTGAGAGCTGGACCATAAGGAAGGCCGAGCGCAGAACAATAGATGCTTTCGAGCTGTGGTGCTGGAGAAGGATCTTGAGAGTCCCTTGGACTGCAAGAAGATCCAATCAGTCAGTCCTAAGGGAAATCAACCCAGACTGTTCCCCGGAAGGTCAGAAGCTGAAGCTCAAACCCTTTGGCCACCAAATGAGAAGGGATCACTCCCTGGAGAAGACCCTGATGCTGGGAAAGGCAGAAGGCCAAAGAAGAAGGGGCGGCAACAGAGGAGATGGCTGGACAGCGTTACTGATGTAACAAACACGCATTTGAACAGACTTCAGAGGATGGTGGAAGACAGGAGGGCTTGGTGTGACTTGGTCCGTGGGGTCGCAAGGAGTCGGACTCGGCTGTGTGACTGAACAACAAAACATATCTGAGTTTCCTGCATTACGCAGGGGGTTGGAGTAGATGACTATGGAGGTCCCTTCCAACTCTATGGTTCTAAGTCCTACCCGTGAAGCCCTTTGCCTTCCATCCATAATTTAATTGCTGGGGGAAATGTTATCTCTTCCCCATTCTCAGCTCCCTGGTTTCTGGGCGGAAAGACCTCCGCTCATTTCTCATTCTTTGCGAGTCTTTGGGAAAAAAAGTCACCTCTTTTTTTCTCCTGGCTGCTATTTTGGTTGTTAGATAGAGAATCCCATTAATATATTAGAATGAACTCATCTCTGGAAAACAGAGAAAATGACTGCCAATATTAACATTGCCGAACGATGAATCCCCAAAGGGAACTGATGATGGTCATAAAAAAAACCACTGCCTGGAGGCGGGGGGGAAATTGCTATTCCGTTACTTTGGAGTGCGCCTGTACGTGTTGTGTGATCTTTCTAATTCCTTATTTTGAGGGAAATAATATCTAGAAGACAACCTTTTCATGGAAGTCTCTTGAAAGTGCAAGTAGAGTCTACGGCAGCATTAAAAGATCCACGCGGACTGGTGAGGAAACCGAAATCCGATTTTTCCCTTCTCCCCTTCGGCTCTGGTGGTGGATGCAGTTTTCACACTGGCGAGTAAATCTAGCTCCCCCCATCACCTGTCAGTGTTTACACCTCATTTGGGGTGCTATTCTTCCAGACGTCAGTGATACGATGGTGTAGTGGTTAAGAGCGCAGACTCCAATCTGAGAGATCTGAGTTCGATTCCCCACTCCACATGCAGCCAGCTGGAGTGACCTTGAGTCAGTCATGGTTCCCACAGAGCTGTTCTTTCAACAGTTCTCCAAAGAGCTCTCTCAGCCCCACCTGCCTCACAGGGTGTCTGTTGTGGGGAGAGGAAGGGAAGAAGATTGTAAACCACACCAGGACTCTGAATGAAGGGCAGAATATAAATCCAATTACTTCTTCTTCTTCTCCTCCTCCTCCTCCTTCTCCCCTCCTCCTTCTTCTCCTCCTCCATCTCCTCCTCCCCTTCCTTCTCCTCCTCCTTCTCCCATCCTCCTCCCCCTCCTCCTTCTCCCCCTCTGTTTTCTCCGCCTCCTTCTTCTCCTCCTCCTCCTCCCCCTCCTCTTCCTCCTTCCCCTCCTCATCCTTCTTCTCTTCCTCCTTCTCCCCCTCCTCCTCCCCTCCTCCTCCTTCTTCCTCGCCTCCTCCTCCTCCTTCTCCTCTCCCTCCTCCTCCTTCCCCTCCTTCTCCTCCCCTCCTCCCCCTTCTCCCCCACCTCCTTCTCCCCTCCTCCTTCTCCTTCTTCTCCTCCTCCTTCTCCTCCTCCTTCTCCCCCTCCTCCTCCTTGTTCTCCCCCTCCTCCTCCTCCTTCTTCTCCTTCTTCTTCTGAGAAAAGTCAGCTGGCCGGGAACTATGGAAAACAAGTCCTTGAGCGAGATGAAGTCTTGGTCTGATTCCTTGGGAGTCTTCTCATGTTTCAAACCGTCCTCACGACCTTCACTTCCCCCTTTCTGCTTTCCCAGGCTGCTTTTCTGCATGTGCTTATAGCATCACACGGATGTAGCCTCGTCTTGCTTGACGGGCGGTCACTCCGCTTTCTTCAGTGCAGCGGGCAGGCTGGCACGATGAACAAAGGGCCAGATCTAAGCCGTGCATGAGAGAGAGCACTCTCACAGGGCCGGAGAGAGGCAGGGGGGCAGATTCTTCCCCAACATGACAAGGAGAGTTCAAGAGGGCACACCTGAAATGCTCCTATTCCGGGTGGAGAAGCCTTGTTCAATGCCTGCTTGCTTGCTTTCCTCAAACATGCTGCAAATAGTATTCCTCCATTGCTCCCCAGTCTCTGGGAAGCAGGGCTTTTTTCCCCCTATCGGAGTGCACAGGACTCGGAGTCCGGCTGGCTCGACTTGCCATGCGTCAGCCACATGCTCTAGGGTTGCCAGGTCTAACTCAGATAATATATGGGGACTTTGGGAGTGGGGCCGGGAGACTTTGGGGGTGGAGCCAGGAGACATTGGGGTGGAGCCAAGATCAAGGCTGTGACAAGCATCATTGAACTCCAAAGGGAGTTCTGGCCATCACATTTAAAGGGACGGCGCACCTTTTCAATGCCTTCCTTCCATAGGAAATAATGAAGGATAGGGGCACCTTCTTTGGGGGCTCATAGAATTGGACCCCCTGGTCCAATATTTTTTGAAACTTGGGGGGTATTTTGGGGAGAAGCACTGGATGCTATACTGAAAATGTGGTGCCTCTACCCCAAAAACCAGCCCCCCAGAGCCCCAGATACCTGCAGATCAATTCTCCATGATTTTCTATGGGAATAATCTCCATAGGGAATAATAGAGTTCCCAGCAGACATTTTCCTCCCCTCCCCCCGCTTTCTGACAACCCTGAAGCGGGGGGAGGGCCTCCAAACCGGGGGATCCCCTGCCCCCACCTGGAGATTGGCAACCCTACTTTGGGGTGGAGCCAAGAGACTTTCCCTAAAAGAAAGAAAGAAAAACTCCTCAGTTCAGTTCCCCTGAATACAGTCTTCATTTCCTCACCCAAGCAGCTGCAAATCATATCTTTCTCTCTCTCTCTCTCATACACACACACACACACAGAAGCAAAAATAAAACAGTTTGTAATCCCACACCGGTGTGGGGCAATTTACTCGCGAGTTGCTGAACTTCCAATAACCCAGGGAAACCAAAGGTTCAAGTTTACCCTTTACTACGCAAACGACCTCAGAAAAGCTTGTCCAACCAAGGGAGGGTCTGTGCTGCTTCCACTGCTCTGGGAGCAGCCACGTTGTTCTGCCTGCTCACCCCACTCAGTTCAGCCTTAAAGACACAGACACACCATCCCGCCCCCTTCAGCCTTAAAGACTGTCACGAGCTGGGGCTGAGTCAGGCAAAGTCCAGGGGCAGTCCAAGGTCGGCAACTCGTGAGCAAGGAGGGTCCAAGGCGCCAAAACAGAATCGTAATCCAGGTATCACAGGTCAGAGGTTCAGAAGCCGAAGTCAGGGGGTCCAGAGGTCCAAGCCAAAGTCAGGAATCCAAAAGCCAAAGTCAAGAGCCGGAGTGGATGCTAGGATGTCAGGTATGTGACTAGTTGCTTCCACAAAGCCTCCTCCCAAAGCCCACAGCTATATAGCCCTCTGCTGCCTGTTGCTCATTTGGGCTAATTGCTGTCTCAGAGCAGCAGCCAGGATCCTGCCGAAACTTAAGCATCCTCACACTTAGAAGGGCCAGAATCCTTTCACCACTCAGGGCTCAGGGAGCGTCTTGCTTGTGAGCGTGCCGCCCTCCTCCGATCCCTGAGGTCCTGACGAAGGCGGTCACGCACACGAGCCACCCGAGAGGGCGAGGCAGGGGGGCTTGGATCTTCTTCAGCAGGAGGCAGGGGCACTGGTGCAGGTGGCAGGGGCACCGTTCCTTCTGCAGGCTCTGCAGGCTCGGTTTCTTCTGCAGGGTCCCCAGCACCCATGACAAAGACACAGACACGCCATCCCCAAAGGAAGCCTTGGCAAGCGTTCTCTGAGCGTTCTGAAGGGGAAAGGCACAGGGTAGCTGTGGGGGCGGAGCTTCCCCCCGCTGGCCAGCTGACTGGGGGTGGGAAGGAGCCTGGGAAAGCAGGAGAACCCCCCTGGGACCTGAGGATTGGCAAGCCTATGGTGAGGGGTCTGGAGACCAAGTCCTATGGGGAAAGGTTGAATGAGCTGGGCATGTTTAGCCTGGAGAGAAGGCGGCTGAGAGGTGATAGGATCACCATCTTCAAGGACTTGAAGCTCTTCCTAATGTTGAGCCGGAAACTCTTCTGATTTAATTTCAACCGATTGGTTCTGGTCCTACCTTCCGGGGCCACAGAAAACAATTCCACACCATCCTCTATAGGACACCCCTTCAAGTCCTTGAAGATGGTGATCCTATCACCTCTCAGCCGCCTCCTCTCCAGGCTAAACATCCCCAGCTCCTTCAACCTTTCCTCATAGGACTTGGTCTCCAGACCCCTCACCATCTTCGTCGCCCTCCTCTGGACCCGTTCCAGCTTGTCTAGATCCTTCTTAAAATGTGGTGCCCAAAACTGAACACAATACTCCAGGTGAGGCCTTACCAGAGCAGAGTAAAGAGATACCATCACATCACGTGATCAGGACACTATAGAGAGTTCCAGACAGAGAGTTCCAACAATATGCTGTGGCTAACAGCCACTGATGGGAATAAAGGAATGCCCAGCAGACATTTCCCTCCCCCTGCTTTCTGATGACCTTGAACATGCAAATGAGCTCCTGCTAGGCTTTTTCTACAAAAAAAAGAACCGCTGGGAAGAATCTCATAGGAAGGTCAGGGGACCTCTAAGGACCAGAGATGGAGGAGCTGTTACATTGACCCAATGTGCTGTAGGGGTTACAGCAATTTCCAAGGTGTTATCTGTGGGTCCTGCGTCACCTGCCAACACTTTTCCTGGTGTTTCCCCCCCGAATTTAAATTTAAAATTGTTTAAACTTAACTGACATAACAAACGTAACAAACATAGGGGGTTTCATTCAAGCATTACAAACAATTAGTGTGTGAGATCAGCAGATGTATCCATAAACCAACGTTCAAACAAAGTTACAAAGGAAGTTACATAGAATAGAATCATAGAATCCTAGAGCTGGAAGGGACCTCCAGGGTCATCTAGTCCCAACCCCCTGCACAATGCAGGAAACTCACAAACCCCTCCCCCTAAATTCACAGGATCCTCATTGCTGTCAGATGGCCATCTAGCCTCTGTTTAATAACCTCCAAGGAAGGAGATATTAGTATTAGTATATTGATGACTCCACCTTTATCAAATTTCCATTTTAGATTTCCTGAATAGTTGATGAAAAGCTAATTATTCTTAGTCTAATATCAGTGTTTCAAATATTGATAAGGGATAGAATAAATACATTTATGCAGGGGTGGAATTCTAGCGGGAGCTCCTTTGCATATTAGACCACACACCCCTGATGTAGCCAATCCTCCAAGAGCTTACAAGGTTCTTTTTTGTAAGCTCTTGTAAGCTTTTGGAGGATTGGCTACATTGGGGGTGTGGTCTAATATGTAAAGAAGCTCCTGCTAGAATTCCACCCCTGGCTCTTGCAGAGCTGTCCTTGAAATGGCAGCTTCTGTCAGAGCTCTCCCTGCGCCCCCTTCCCAGCTCACAGGGTGTCTGTTGTGGGGAAGAAGGCAAAGGAGATCGGAAGCCACTCTGAGACTCAATTCAGAGTGGAGGGCAGGGTATAAATGCAGTACTTTCTTCTTCTCATCCTCTCCCAACCCTGCATGGTTGGCTGGGTGTGAGAGAGGGTGTTTTTACACTCAGTTTGATCCAGAGTTTTAGAGTCTTCAAATCGCCTGCCACTGTTCCGCTTTAATTATTTTCCTTTTACATTTGTGGACTTGCTGCGCTCATTTTGCATAGCCAAACTTTTGTATTGCTTGCTGAAAGCGTTTCAATTGGAGGGGGGGGGCGGGTCTCTGATCAGAGGGCAGCCGGGAATACCAGCGCTTAGCTGAATGTATACGATTGCTTGGAAATCGTGTCAACGCTGCTGGAACAATGCACATTTAAATTACAAGATGAGGCAAGCAATGATATGTGAAAATTTCAAGGGCTGTCAGTTCTCACGCAAATTACTGCACCTTGTGGCTTTTGGAGGAGTCTTTTAAAACGCATGAAAACTTCTACAACACAAGTTTGAAACGCCTGTGGAGAAATGGCCGGATCAAAACTAGTTTCGAGGAAAAACGTTACAGCAGCAGCGCCAGAAACCCATCTCACCGAAACAAACGTAGATGCTTCGGGCCCCGACGATGCAAAACAGTTGTGAGAACGTTAGGTAATGTAAAAGGTAAGTTTCCAGTGCGGCGATAGAGACTCACAAACTGCCGGCGTAAAACACCCAGAGTGTGTGTGACTGGCTCAGCAAGCAGAGTAGAAATTCGGACTTGGGTCTCCCAGATCCTAGCCCGGCCCCTACATTCTAACCACCACACCACACTGACTTCCATAATGCCACCCTCTCCACACTCCAAAGCAGCCGTTTCCTCTAGTCTCTGCCAGATATAAATTCCGGGAGTTCCTCAGGTTTTCATCAGGAGGTTCTCATCCAGGAAACCCATGGATGCTGCTCTGAGATGATTTTATCTCTCATGTGAACCTGAGAACCCGTGTGATTCTTGCCGTCATTCACACTGTGGGCTTCCTTTGGAAAAGAGGGTGGTCTGAAAGCCCCGAATATAATATCCTGGCTGAAGTAACACAGGTATGGATCTGATCAATGCCTGGATAGGTGACCTGCTGGTAACCCCCTCTTTCCACCCCCACCCCCACACCTCCTGAAGATCCTTAATAGATGAAAGGCAGAGGTGACAGCCTAAAGAAGAAGAAGAAGATATTGGATTTATATCCCGCCCTCCACTCCGAAGAGTCTCAGAGCGGCTCACAATCTCCTTTCCCTTCCTCCCCCACAACAGACACCCTGTGAGGTGGGTGGGGCTGGAGAGGGCTCTCACAGCAGCTGCCCTTTCAAGGACAACCTCTGCCAGAGCTCTGGCTGACCGAAGGCCATGCTAGCAGATGCAAGTGGAGGAGTGGGGAATCGAACCCGGTTCTCCCAGATAAGAGTCCGCACACTTAACCACTACACCAAACTGGCTTTGTAAGGAAAGCGCTTACAAATTCTGGCACATTGAATGCTATCTGAAGAAGAAGAAGAAGACGACGACGACGACGAAGAAGGCGAAGACGACGACGAAGAAGACGACGAAGAAGAAGAAAACGACGACGACTTCAGATTCATACCTCGCCCTTCTCTCTGAATCAGAGATTCAGAGTGGCTTATAATCTCCTATATTGGGGTGGCCAACAGTAGCTCTCCAGATGTTTTTTGCCTACAATTCCCCTCAGCCCCAGCCAGCATGGCCAATGGCTGGGGCTGATGGGAGTTGTAGGCAAAAAAACATCTGGAGAGCTACCGTTGGCTACCCCGTCCTATATCTTCTCCCCCCGCAACAGACACCCTGTGAGATGGGGGGGAACAGAGAGAGCTCTTTCAGGACAGCTCTGTGAGAGCTCTGGCTGACCCACGGCCATTCCAGCAGTTGCAAGTGGAGGAGTGAGGAATCAAACCCGGTTCTCCCTGATAAGAGTCCGCACTTAACCACTGCACCAAACCGGCTCTCTGACAAAATGACAAAAATGTAGATACAGGAAACATGGCCAACAGATGGCAGATTTTATTATCTCCTGAAGAACCTGGTCCAATCCTTTTGAAACTTGGAGGGTTTTGGGATGAGAGTCCCAGAATGCTATGCTGAAAATTTGGTGCTTCTATCTCAAGAAACAGCCCCCCCCCCCCAAGAACCCCATATAGAAGCAGATCTGAAGAGCCAGTTTGGTGTAGCGGTTAAGTGTGCAGAATCTTATCTGGGAGAACCGGGTTGATTCCCCACTCCTCCACTTGCAGCTGCTGGAATGGCCTTGGGTCAGCCATAGCTCTGGCAGAGGTTGTCCTTGAAAGGGCAGCTGCTGTCAGAGCCCTCTCCAGCCCCACCCGCCTCACAGGATGTCTGTTGTGGGGAAGGAAGGGAAAGGAGATTGTAGGCCGCTCTGTGTCTCTGTTTCAGAGAGAAGGGCGGGGTATAAATCTGCAATTCTTCTTCTTCAGATCAGTTCTCCAGTATCCCCTATGAGTGCCCAAGAGACATTTCCATCCCTCCCTCCAATTTCTGAGGACCCTGAAGCGGGGGGGGGGGGGAGGGCCTCCAAACTGGGGGGTGCCCTGCTCCCACCTGGGGATTGACAACCCTACTGCAAACAGGGGGGGGGGGAATTGGTGGGGGAGGGAGCCCACCCGGGGCCCCTGAAGGCGTGGGGGCCAAAAGAGCAGTGCCCACTTAACCTAATTGTTCATCCGGCCCTGCCACCCAGAGGTTTGCTGCCTACAATGGGGGGGGGGTCAGCAATGGGTGGGAGAGATGCTTTAGAGGGACTCTTGTCTTGCAGCTAAACAAAATTCCTCTGTGCGGGGAGGCGGTGGTGGGGGACACGGCCTAATTAAGAGAGCTCCGTCTCCCACTCCCCGCGGCCTGGCCACATATTTAGTGATGACCGCAGCAAGCTTTCGAGAGCAGTGCCGCCCAAGATTATTGAAGGCTTTGCAAACACCTCAGCAAAAGAGGAAAAGGATGACAGAGAAAGAAGGGGGTCCCATGGGGGGAGTGGAGGGCGGGGGGGTCGGCTCTCCCCTACTTGGCCTCTAATCAGTAGCACCGGGGGGGGGGGGGAATCCCTTGGTGTCTGTAATTCCTTAGGTGGGAGCTGGTGGAAGCCTTACTCTCCAGTCAGCAAAGTGAAGCCAACGGGGAGAGGCAGTTGCTGGACGGATTTTTTTTTTTGTGTTTGTGTGTGTGTGTGTGTGTGTGTTATTTGTGCCTCTTAGAATCATCAAGTGGGAAGGGGCATTCCAGGGTCATCTAGTCCAACCCCCTGCACAATGCAGGAAACGCACAAACACCTCCCCCTATGAGAGCCAGTTTGGTGTAGCGGTGAAGTGCGCAGACTCTTATCTGGGAGAACCGGGTTTGATTCCCCACTCCTCCACTTGCACCTGCTGGAATGGCCTTGGGTCAGCCAGAGCTCTGGCAGAGCTGTCCTTGAAAGGGCAGTGTCTGTCAGAGCTCTCTCGGCCCCACCCACCTCACAGATCACAGAAGCAAAGCAGCTTGGTTATTATCTCTTGCCTTGAAAACCCTGTGGGGTCATCAGACTCCAGTGGTGGCTTGATAGGAGAGAGAGAGAGAGAGAGAGTAGGGTTGCCAGGTCCCATTGGAGAAAGATCTGGGGACTTTGGGGGTGGAGCCAGGAGACACTGGGGTGGAGCCAGGAGCAAGGCTGTGACGAGCACAACCAACAGGAATCCTAGAATCCTAGAGTTGGAAGGGGCCTCCAGGGTCATCTAGTCCAACTCCCTGCACAATGCAGGAAACTCACAAACACCTCCCCCTAAATTCACAGGATCCTCATTGCTGTCAGATGGCCATCTAGCTTCTGCTGAAAAACCTCCAAGGAAGGAGAGCCCACCACCTCCCAAAGAATCATAGAGTTGGAACGGACCTCCAGGGTCATCTAGTCCAACCCCCTGCTCAATGCGGGAAACTCACAAACACCTCCCCTTAAATTCACAGGATCCTCATTGTTGTCAGATGGCCATCTAGCTTCTGCTGAAAAACCTCCAAGGAAGGCGAGCCCACATTTCCAAAAGAAGATAGAACTCTAATTTGGTACTTGCTCTCAGCTGCTAGGACACTGTATGCACAGTTGTGGAAGCAAGAAAAAATACCAGAGAAATGGGACTGGATTGTGAAAGTTTTATCGTGGAGTGAGATGGACAAACTAACAAGGACTTTAAGAGACTATGATTTGGAAGTGTTTAAAAGGGAGTGGAAGAAATTTAGAGGATATATAGAGAAAGAGTGGAAGGTAAAAAAATATTGGACAATTTTTTAATTATGAGTATGAGAAAAGGGAGAAATTGAACATTGATTGGTTAAGGGTACCTTTATAAGTGAACTCAAGTATATAACTTCGGCAGGAGTCTAGTAATGGAGGGAGGGGGGGTTAGAAAATATCATATGGGTTAGAGATAGTAATGATATAAACATATATTGTTACCATATGTTATTAATAAAATTGTTAAAACACAAGGAAGGCGAGCCCACCACCTCCCAAGGAAGTCTGTTCCACTGAGGAACCGCTCTGACGGTCAGGAAGTTCTTCCTAATGTTGAGTTGAGCTGGAAACTCTTCTGATTTAATTTCAACCCACTGGTTCTGGTCCTACCTTCCAAGGCCATAGAAAACAACTCTGCACCATCTTCTCCAACTGGGAAACTCCTGGACATCTTGGGGTGGAGCCTGGGAAGGCGTGCGGTCAAATGCCGTGGAGTCCACTTTCCAAAGTGCACATTCTCTCCAGGGGAACCGGCCTCTGTAGTCTGGAGATAATCTGCAATTTCGGAAAATCTCCAAGCCATGCCTGGAGGCTAACAAAATACAAAAGAGGAAACCATATACACAATCCTGGCATCCAAAAGCAAAAGCTCACGGCTAATTACTGCAAATACTTATATACGAAAGCCAAATATGACATTGCACTTATACAGTAACAAAACACAATTTCGATGCACACACAGTTGCAAGAACAATTTGACCCGAACAAAAGCAATCTTCTTAAAAGGTGCCCGTCTCTCCGTATTTAAAGAGCAAGCGCTCAAATTGCAGCTTCTGCACTTGTGTAGAATGCGGTGCAAAATAATGGAATTGAAGATGGACATCATGTTCCGAAAATCCAAAATTGGAAGTCCAAAAGCAACAGCAGACTGGTAAAAACTGACCGTTGCCCAGAATGCTTTGTCAGTGGTATTGGGACTAGTTTAAAAGAAAAATATACATCCACATAGTTCATTGCACTATTCCCATTCTTTGGCAAAACCCCTTCTCATTAGAGAAAAGTCCTTTTGGACATTCAAGCTGGGGGGCTGTGGCACCAGAAGGTTTAAATTCGTCTAGATTTAACTTTTTTTGTGTGTGAATTTTGTGTGAAATTTCTTGTTTACAGTTTTGGTTTTCTATTTAAGAATACTAGATGCCTGAGATGCATGCATGCACATACATGATATTAAGTATTCCATCACATTTTAATAATTAGGAACTAGATTTCCTTTTCTAGGAATTGTGTAATTTTTTTGCAATTTCCTGTAAGAATTATTGTATATTGTACCTTTAAGTAAAAATGTGACTGGTCACAGCTGATACTGATTAGCCTTTTAGATTGGGAGCGCTCTGGAGGCTCCGTGTGGGCTTCCAGGAGCGTCGCCATTTTGCATCTGACTCGAAAAAAAATTGTGATTGCATCGCTTGGTGAGTTTATGCTCCCTTATGTGAATGTTGTGCCTAAGAATGGGAATAGGGCAATGAATTATGTGGATGTATGTAGAATGATTAAAGATTTGGAACCCTTTCCCTATGAAGAAAGGTTAAAACGCTTGGGGCTCTTTAGCTTGGAGAAACGTCGACTGCGGGGTGACATGATAGAGGTTTGCAAGATTATGCATGGGATGGAGAAAGTAGAGAAAGAAGTCCTTTTCTCCCTTTCTCCCAATACGAGAACTCGTGGGCATTTGATGAAATTGCTGAGCAGACAGGTTAAAACGGATAAAAGGAAGTACTTCTTCACCCAAAGGGTGATTAACATGTGGAATTCACTGCCACAGGAGGTGGCGGCGGCTACAAGTATAGCCAGCTTTAAGAGGGGATTGAGCCGCTCTGAGCCTTTTCGGAGTGGAGGGCGGGATATAAATCCAATATCTTCTGTCTTCTCCATAGGGAATAATGGAGTGCCCGGCAGATGACCCTGAAGCAGGGGGAGGGCCTCCAAACTGGGGGATCTCCTGCCCCCACCTGGGGATTGGCAACCCTACCAGTTCCGCTGGATGAAATGGCTGCTTCAGAAGGGTGGGCTCTATGGCATTATAGAAGCCCCTCCCTTCTCCTAACCCCACCCACCCCAGGTTCCACCCGCACCCCCAATAAACTCCAGGAATTTCCCAAGCAGTGTGCTGCTGCTGAGAAGAGCCCGTGGATTGATTTGATTTAAAATATTTATCGGCTCAAGGCTGCTCGCAGCACTCACGAGGAAGATCCCCAAAGTTGAAAGAGAAAACAATCTAAAGGAAAAGAGGAGCCAAATAAAAAGAATAAAGTCTGAGTCCATCAAAGTTTAATTCTGGGTATAAGCTGGTGTGTGTAGGCACGCTTCTTCAAATACCTGAATCTAACGAAGTGGGCATAAATATCTGATGAAGTGTGCATACACATGAAAGGGCTTTGTTAAAAAGCAGGAATGCCCAGGAACGCAGTTCCAGCTGGCTTGGCATCAGAAGGCATGGCCTAATACGCAAATGAGTTCCTGCTCGGCTTTTTTTTGTAGAAAACATAAAACAATGTTGATGTCAGGGGGTGTGGCTAGGCTTCCCAATTCCCAGGTCCCAGCAGAGGATCCCCCAGTTTTACCGGCTCCGCCCTGCCCCCAGCCACCATGTACCTCTAGATCTCCGGTAGGTTTAGAAGCCTGCAAACAGGTCCCGTTTTAAAATATGTGTGTGTGCGCCTTTAAATTTGAGCAGAAAGCAGGAAGTACTTCATGGGGAAGGGTCAGCAGCACTTTCTTCTTCCCGCGGAGCCAGGTGAATAGTCATTGAGCGCTTGAAGTCTGAAACTGTATGATGAACTGAAAGGACGGTGTAAACTTCTTCTCTTGCACATTTCTCTTGGGGTTTTTTTCCAAATTTATAGTGATATTAATGAATATATTGTTAAAAGGTAGCTGATTAATCACATATATATTTTTGAAATAATTTTCAGTCTTTTTCGTTATTTTTCCACAGGTTTTTTTTTTTTTTGCTGTTTATATTACATTACTCACCTGGGGATTGACAACCCTTGGAGAGCCAGTTTGGTGTAGTGGTTAAGTGTGCGGACGCTTATCTGGGAGAACCGGGTTTGATTCCCCACTCCTCCGCTTGCAGCTGCTGGAATGGCCTTGGGTCAGCCATAGCTCTGGCAGAGGTTGTCCATAAAAGGGCAGCTGCTGGGAGAGCCCTCTCCAGCCCCACCCACCTCACAGGGTGTCTGTTGTGGGGGAGGAAGGGAAAGGAGATTGTAGGCCGCTCTGAGACTCTGTCCTTGAAAGGGCAGCTGCTGGGAGAGCCCTCTCCAGCCCCACCCACCTCACAGGGTGTCTGTTGTGAGGGAGGAAGGGAAAGGAGATTGTAGGCCACTCTGAGACTCTGTCCTTGAAAGGGCAGCTGCTGTGAGAGCCCTCTTAGCCCCACCCACCTCACAGGGTGTCTGTTGTGGGGGAGGAAGGGAAAGGAGATTGTGTGCCGCTCTGAGACTCTGTCCTTGAAAGGGCAGCTGCTGTGAGAGCCCTCTCTAGCCCCACCCACCTCACAGGGTGTCTGTTATGGGGGAGGAAGGGAAAGGAGATTTTAGGCTGCTCTGAGACTCTGTCCTTGAAAGGGCAGCTGCTGTGAGAGCCCTCTCCAGCCCCACCCACCTCACAGGGTGCCTGTTGTGAGGGAGGAAGGGAAAGGAGATTGTAGGCCGCTCTGAGACTCTGTCCTTGAAAGGGCAGCTGCTGTGAGAGCCCTCTCCAGCCCCACCCACCTCACAGGGGGTCTGTTGTGGGGGAGGAAGGGAAAGGAGATTTTAGGCTGCTCTGAGACTCTGTCCTTGAAAGGGCAGCTGCTGTGAGAGCCCTCTCCAGCCCCACCCACCTCACAGGGGGTCTGTTGTGGGGGAGGAAGGGAAAGGAGATTTTAGGCTGCTCTGAGACTCTGTCCTTGAAAGGGCAGCTGCTGTGAGAGCCCTCTCCAGCCCCACCCACCTCACAGGGGGTCTGTTGTGGGGGAGGAAGGGAAAGGAGATTTTAGGCTGCTCTGAGACTCTGTCCTTGAAAGGGCAGCTGCTGGGAGAGCCCTCTCCAGCCCCACCCACCTCACAGGGGGTCTGTTGTGGGGGAGGAAGGGAAAGGAGATTTTAGGCTGCTCTGAGACTCTGTCCTTGAAAGGGCAGCTGCTGGGAGAGCCCTCTCCAGCCCCACCCACCTCACAGGGGGTCTGTTGTGGGGGAGGAAGGGAAAGGAGATTTTAGGCTGCTCTGAGACTCTGTCCTTGAAAGGGCAGCTGCTGGGAGAGCCCTCTCCAGCCCCACCCACCTCACAGGGTGTCTCCTGTGGGGGAGGAAGGGAAAGGAGATTGTGAGCCGCTCTGAGACTCTTCGGAGTGGAGCGTGGGATATAAATCCAATGTCTTCTTTTTCTTCTTCTACATGCTTAAACATACAGATGCATGCGCCCCATGTGGCATCGTCCAGAAGGCCCCATTGTGAGGGGAATGAGCCAACATCCCCACATCGTTTCTTTTTAGACTCCTTCGTAATTTAGCAGTTTCGATTCTCTGCTTTCCAATGCTGGGTTTGCAGATCAGTTTGCATTTTGCATGCCTGCTGCACGCCACTGCATTGCAATGTATAGTGCCGTGCAGCATATGTCACTTAGCTGCATAATGCTCATTTGTTACCCCAAAAAGCAACACTGAGAATGTGCACACTTTATTGGGGGGATTCACTGTAACTTAAAAGAAAACGAGTGGAAGGAAATAAAAGATCAGGTTGTGTTTGATTTGCACCGAGGACACCTTTACCCCACACTTTACTCAGAGTCTCAGAGCACTTTACCATCTCCTTTCCCTTCCTCTCCCTACAACAGACACCCTGTGAGGTAGGTGGGGCTGAGAGAGCGCTGAGAGAACTGCTCTTGAAGGAACAGCTCTGTGAGAACTGGGGCTGATCCAAGGTCATTCCAGCAGCTGCATGTGGAGGAGGAGTGGGGAAGCAAACCCGGTTCTCCAGATTAGAGTCTGCTGCTCTTAACCACTACATTAAACTGGCAAGAGATTGGCATTCCTATCGCTTGAAGATCTGTTGTAATTTTGGAAGACCTTTGGGCTGGTTACTCTCGCCCTAAGCTGACTCCGCAGAGCCTGTGATATGCCCTCTGTTTCCCTTTCTCTGGAGGTCCCTTCCAACTCTATGATTCTATGTTTCTCTCTCCAGTTTGGTGTAGTAGTTAAGTGCACAGACTCTTATTTGGGAGAACCGGGTTTGATTAATTCCCCACTCCTCCACTTGCAGCTGCTGGAATGGCCTTGGGTCAGCCATAGCTCTTGCAGAGTTGTCCGTGAAAGGGCAGCTGCTGTGAGAGTCCTCTCAGCCCCACCCACCTCACAGGGTGTCTGTTGTGGGGGAGAAAGATAAAGGAGATTGTGAGCCACTCTGAGACCCTGAGATTCAGTGGAAGGTGGGGTATAAATCAAATTTCTCCTCCTCCTCCCCAGTTTGGTGTAGTGGTGAAGTGTGCGGACTCTTATCTGAGAGAACCGGGTTTGATTCCCCACTCCTCCACTTGCACCTGCTGGAATGGCCTTGGGTTAGCCATAGTTCTTGAAGGAGTTGTCCTTGAAGGGGCAGCTTCTGGGAGAGCTCTCTCAGCCCCACCCACCTCACAGGGTGTCTGCTGTGGGGGGAGAAGACATGGGAGATTGTAAGCCGCTCTGAGTCTTCTTCTTCTTCACCTCACAAGCCTCAGCTCTGCTCCGCTGCAAAGCAAGCCTTCTTCCTCTCCGCCTCTGACTCGAAACTTCTGCCGCTTCTCCTCTCCGTCTGGTAAATTTTTTAACGAGACCCTCCCAGGAGCGAGCAGCTTGGCCAGGTTTTCATGATTTTATTGCTAGCCTCATGAGATCCTGTGTATTATTAATAGCCTCCAAAGTCATCGGGCTTGCAAGAAGAAAATCATGACGGCGTCAGATTCCAGGCTTTGAAAGAGAAGGTTTCAAGCCTCCTTGCCCGGGAGGAAAAGCACAAGGCCAGAGAAGCGGTGCAGAGTGAGACCTTCAAGGAACTGCTGAGGGCAGAGCGATAAGGAGGGTGCTGTCACCGTACATGGGCTCAGCATGGACCGCATAAGAAATGGCAGGCATGACCTCCTGGATAAACATGAGCTTCACAAATGGCTAGACACACAGTACAGATAAGAACATAAGAACATAAGAGAAGCCATGTTGGATCAGGCCAACGGCCCATCAAGTCCAACACTCTGTGTCACACAGTGGCAAAAAATTTTATATACACACACACTGTGGCTAATAGCCACTGATGGACCTGTGCTCCATATATTTATCTAAACCCTTCTTGAAGGTGGCTATACTTGTGGCCGCCACCACCTCCTGTGGCAGTGAATTCCACATGTTGATCACCCTTTGGGTGAAGAAGTACTTCCTTTTGTCCGTTTTAACCTTTCTGCTCAGCAATTTCATCGAATGCCCATGAGTTCTTGTATTGTGAGAAAGGGAGAAAAGTACTTCTTTCTCTACTTTCTCCATCCCATGCATTATCTTGTAAACCTCTATCATGTCACCCCGCAGTCGACGTTTCTCCAAGCTAAAGAGCCCCAAGCGTTTCAACCTTTCTTCATAGGGAAAGTGCTCCAGCCCTTTAATCATTCTAGTTGCCCTTCTCTGGACTTTCTCCAATGCACACAGTACTCCAAATGAGACAGCACCATTGATTTATACAGGGGCATTATGATACTGGCTGATTTGTTTTCAATTCCCTTCCTAATAATTCCCAGCATGGCGTTGGCCTTTTTTATTGCAGACGCACACTGTCTTGACATTTTCAGTGAGTTATCTACCACGACCCCAAGATCTCTCTCTTGGTCAGTCTCTGCCAGTTCACACCCCATCAACTTGTATTTGTAGCTGGGATTCTTGGCCCCAATGTGCATTACTTTGCACTTGGCCACATTGAACCGCATCTGCCACGTTGACACCCACTCACCCAGCCTCAACAGATCCCAACAGATGGAACATTCATCTGAGCAGTGATGCCCTGTATTCTTGGTGCTTGGTGGGGGCACAGTGGGAGGGCTTCTAGTGTCCTGGCCCCACTGGTGGACCTCCTGATGGCACCTGGGTTTTTTGGCCACTGTGTGACACGGAGTGTTGGACTTCAGGCTCAGGTTCTTCCTCACCATTCGTTTTAGTAATCCCCATAGCCTGGTCCTGTTCACCAGCCATCGTGAGTCTGGGGTTAGGTTAGACCAAGGTGATATGGGAGTTCCGACAAAATGTCAGTCAAGGAAAAGACAGTTGAGATTCAAGATCTTTATTCCAGCTTCATGGGCATACACACGCATTGTCGGAACTGACCTCTCTGTCAGTTCCCCCAACTTATAAACCTTTGCCCTGATTGTTATCATTCAAACCAAAGTGCGCCAAGCAAAAGCGGGGGTTTTGCTTGGGGTTTTTGCTAAGCTCTCATCACCGCAGGTGCCCACTATCAATTCATGGTTCTCATCCCCTCCAGCTCTTTGACCTTGGTTACCTAGCAACTAGCCAATTCTCAGACATTCCATCCTCCCTTCAGATAAGCAACAAGTTACAGTTATATCAAAGGCATAGTGAGCGCAGCATAGCATTGAAGCACACCTTAGCATTGTACAACTGAATACACATGACAAGAGGAACAAGATGGTGTGACTCTTGACAGCAAGTTGGGTACTCATTTTACTGACCTCAGAAGGATGGAAGCCTGAGTCAACCTCGAGCCGGCTGCCTGAAAACCCAGCTTCCACAGGGGACTGAAGTCAGGTCGCAGAGCTTTGGACTGCAGCTTTAGCACTCTGTGCCACGGGGCTCGTGGCATTGAAGGCAAGCTTAAATAGTTTGGTCTTACAGGCCTGGTGGAATTGGCAGGTCCTGCAGGGCCCTGATGTTTTCAGGGAGGGCATTCCACAGAGCGGGGGTTATTGTCAAAAATGCTCTGGCTCTAGCGATGGACAATCAAACTTCTTTCATTCCGGGGATCTGAAGGAGATTTTGGGACCCTGAGCGTAGTGCTCTCTGCGGCACGTATGACGAGAGGTGGTCCCGAAGGTAGACAGTTCCCTGGCCAAATAGGGTACTAAAGGTGATGACCAGCACCTTGACGTGAATCCGGAATGCCACAGACGTTCTTTTATGTTCTGAGGTTTATGTTTTTAAAATCTGCAGGTATTTCCCAACCCAGAGCTGGTAACTGTGGTGTGGACTTGTGCCCTGGGAGCATGTGGTGGCTTATTAACAAATTATATCAGGATTGTTTCTTCTCTTAATTGCTTTGATAGCTAGTAGGGTTCAGTTTGGGTGTTCAGTTAGAAAACATTTGGGCTATGGTTGCCTTTGCTTTAAGAATTTGCTAAGAGGTGTATTGCAGCTTGAAGAAGCTCTTTGCTAAGATGTCTATTACAGCTTGAATATGCTCTCTACCAAGAGGTTTATTACAGCTTGAAGAAGTCTCTGCCAAGAGGTCTTTTATAGCTTGAAAAAGCTTCTGCGAAACAAGGGTATTAGTACAACCTTGTCCCTTTCCTCTTTGAAAATTTGGCTGCATCCATTGAGAGACATTCATCATTTGGAATATCACACCAGGATTACATGGAAAAGCTGGACAATTTTACCATATAAAGGAAAAGAACTCTTGGCGTAAATGCTTCCTTTTGTTCAAAGGACTGAGTATTATGATTGTTTTGATGAAAGCAATATATGTGGGATAAATACAATTATTTATATTTGAACGGTTTTTCTTGTTATGTAATTGGATATAGTAGCTGGTTCACGTGAGGCTTTTTGCTTTTTGTTTCCTTGTTCTTTTCTGCCCTGATACTCTTTGTATGTTGTAATCCCCAGGTGGGGGCAAGGGATACCCCAGTTTGGAGGCCCTCCCCCCGCTTCAGGGTCCTCAGAAAGTGGTGGGGGAGGGAGGTAAATGTCTCTCTTGAAGAAAAAGAAGATATTGGATTTATATCCCGCCCTCCACTCCGAAGAGGCTCAGAGCGGCTCACAATCTCCTTGACCTTCCTCCCCCACAACAGACACCCTGTGAGGTAGATGAAGATATTGGATTTATATCCTGCCCTCCACTCCGAAGAGTCTCAGAGCGGCTCACAATCTCCTTAACCTTCCTCCCCCACAACAGACACCCTGTGAGGTAGATGAAGATATTGGATTTATATCCCACCCTCCAGTCCAAAGAGTCTCAGAGTGCCTCACAATCTCCTTTCCCTTCCTGCCCCACAACAGACACCCTGTGAGGTAGAAGAAGATAGAAGATATTGGATTTATATCCCGCCCTCCACTCCAAAGAGTCTCAGAGCGGCTCACAATCTCCTTTACCTTCCTCCCCCACAACAGACACCCTGTGAGGTGGGTGGGGCTGGAGAGGGCTCTCACAGCAGCTGCCCTTTCAAGGACAACCTCTGCCAGAGCTATGACTGACCCCAGGCCATGCTAGCAGGTGCAAGTGGAGGAGTGGGGAATCAAACCCAGTTCTCCCAGATAAGAGTCCGCACACTTAACCATTACACCAAACTGGTGTAATGGATTTATATCCCTCCCTCCACACCCAAGAGTCTCAGAGTGGCTCACAATCTCCTTTCCCTTCCTCCCCCACAACAGACGCCCTGTGAGGTAGATGAAGATATTCAATTTATATCCCACCCTCCACTCCCAAGAGTCTCGCAGTGGCTCACAATCTCCTTTCCCTTCCTCCCCCACAACAGACACCCTGTGAGGTAGATGAAGATATTGGATTTACATCCCGCCCTCCACTCCGAAGAGTCTCAGAGTGGCTCACAATCTCCTTTCCCTTCCTCCTCCACAACAGGCATCCTCTGAGGTGGGTGGGGCTGGAGAGGGCTATCACAGCAGCTGCCCTTTCAAGGACAACCTCTGCCAGGGCTATGGCTGACCCAAGGCCATTCCAGCAGGTGCAAGTGGAGGAGTGGGAAATCAAACCCGGTTCTCCCAGATAAGAATCCGCACACTTAACCACTACACCAAACTGGCTCTTTTGAGCCATAGGGAATAATGGAGAATTGATCTGAAGACGAAGAAGATATTGGATTTATATCCCGCCTTCCACTCCGAATCTCAGAGCGGCTCACAATCTCCTTTCCCTTCCTTCCCCACAACAGACACCCCATGAGGTTGATGGGGCTGAGAGAGCTCTCACAGCAACTGCCCTTTCAAGGACAACCTCTGCCAGAGCTATGGGTGACCCAAGGCCATTCCAGCAGTTGCAAGTGGAGGAGTGGGGAATCCAACCCAGTACTCCCAGATAAGAGTCCGCACACTTAACCACTACACCCAAATTGGCTCTTCAAATCTGCGCCTATCTGGAGTTCTGGGGGGCTGTTTTTTGAGGTAGAGGCACCAAATTTGCAGCATAGCATCTGATGCCTCTCCTCAAAACACGTCCCAAGTTTCAAAAAGATTGGACCAGGGGGTTCAATTCTGTGAGCCCCCAAAGAAGGTGCCCCTATCCTTCATTATTTCCAAAGGAGGGAAGGCATTTAAAAGGTGTGCTGTCCGTTGAAATGTGATGACCAGAACTCCCTTTGGAGTTCAATTATGCTTGTCACACCCTTGATCCTGGCTCCACCCCATGTCTCCTGGCTCCACCCCCAAAGTCCCCAGATATTTCCTGAATTGGACTTGGCAACCCTACTAGCTAGGCCTTTGTGTGCCACCTTGAGGCACCGAGGTGGATGGGAAGCTGGGATGCCAATATTTCAGTAGATACAATAAAGAATAAAGAGCGGAGCCAAAGAGGGCCGTGGAAAGAGACAAGCAAGCTCCACCAGAAATGGCTGCCGGGACTGAATGCGGACATTCTGTCTAGAGCCCGACAGGTTTAATCTACATTACCTGCATATTTAAAACAGCGACACTTTGGCAGGTGACTGGGCAGCCTTCCTGCCCACACAGATGGCAGGCGACAAAAACGTTCGCCTGATATTTCATCACGCGCAGAGGAAGCCCATCCATCACCGTAAGTCACGTGAAAGCAAATGACAAGAGAGCTGGGGCTGGTGGTCTCCGGCTGATGACTTTCCAGAGGAGATGGGAGCCCAGGGCTTTTTTTTTATAGCAGGAACTCCTTTGCATATCAGGCCACACCCCCTGATGTAGCCAGTCCTCCTGGAGCTGACAGTAGGCCCTGTAAGCAGAGCCATGCAAGCTCTTGGAGGATTGGCTCCATCAGGGGGGTGTGACCTGATATGCAAAGGAGTTCTTGCTCCAAAAAAAGCCCTGGATTGGACCTTTTGCTACAAGCAAGCAAGGCCCGGCACATGAGAGTAGTGTTGGCGGCTGCCTCGGGCACCGCATGGTCCACGGGGCTCTGCAAAGTGCCCCCTCCCCACACGCCAGCTGGTGCAGCTCTGCCCCTTTCCCCCGCCTGAAATGTGGGCGGAGGGAAGAGGCAGTTCCACCTCGCTTCTGGGCTGCCTCTCCTGCAGGAAAGACAGCCCGAGAGCCAGCTCCTTCCCCTGCCCAAGACTCGGGTGGAGGAAAGGGGCGGCTCGGCTTCACTCTCGGGCTGGCTCCCCTGCTGGAAAGACAGCCCGAGAGCGAAGAAGAAGAAGAAATTGGATTTATATCCCGCCCTCCACTCCGAAGAGTCTCAGAGCGGCTCACAATCTCCTTTCCCTTCCTCCCCCACAACAGACACCCTGTGAGGTAGATGAAGATATTGGATTTATATCCCGCCCTCCACTCCGAAGAGTCTCAGAGCGCCTCACAATCTCCTTTCCCTTCCTCCCCCACAATAGACACTCTGTGAGGTAGATGAAGATATTGGAGTTATATCCCACCCTCCACTCCGAAGAGTCTCAGAGTGGCTCACAATCTCCTTTCCCTTCCTCCCCCACAACAGACACCCTGTGAGGTAGATGAAGATATTGGAGTTATATCCCACCGTCCACTCCGAAGAGTCTCAAGTGGCTCACAATCTCTTTTCCCTTTCTCCCCCACAACAGACACCCTGTGAGGTAGATGAAGATATTGGATTTATATCCCACCCTCCACTCCGAAGAGTCTCACAGCGGCTTACAATCTCCTTTCCCTTCCTCCCCCACAACAGACACTCTGTGAGGTAGATGAAGATATTGGATTTATATCCCGCCCTCCACTCCGAAGAGTCTCAGAGCAGCTCACAATCTCCTTTCCCTTCCTCCCCCACAACAGACACTCTGTGAGGTAGATGAAGATATTGGATTTATATCCCGTCCTCCACTCCGAAGAGTCTCAGAGCAGCTCACAATCTCCTTTCCCTCCCCGCCCCCCCCCCCGCACAACAGACACCCTGTGAGGTAGATGAAGATATTGGGTTTATATCCCGCCCTCCGCTCCGAAGAGTCTCACAGCAGCTCACCATCTCCTTTACCGTCCTCCCCCACAAGAGACACCCTGTGAGGTAGATGAAGATATTGGATTTATATCCTGTCCTCCACTCCGAAGAGTCTCAGAGCAGCTTACAATCTTCTCCCCCCCCCCACCAACAGGCACCCTGTAAGGTGGGTGGGGCTGAGAGGGCTCTCACAGCAGCTGCCCTTTCAAGGACAACCTCTGCCAGAGCTATGGCTGACCCAAGGCCATTGCAGCAGCTGCAAGTGGAGGAGTGGGGAATCAAACCCAGTTCTCCCAGATAAGAGTCTGCACACTTAACCACTACACCAAACAGGCTAAAGATTATGCGAAGAGGAGGCCCAGCGGAGGAGAGAGGTGCGGGAAGGTTGAGGGGGCGGGAGTGTTTGCATAGAGGGCACTGCAAATGGCACTGGGGGCAGACCCTGCTGCCGTTTCAAAGTCGGGGGAGTGGGGTGACAGTGACGTCATTGTTATGTCACCGGTGCTCATGCTTATTGCGCTAAGATAATGGGGGGGGGGGCGGAGGATTGCAGTCCGGCCTATGGTGCAGGCACCCCTAGCACTGGGTCTGGGAAGCAGCCAAGTCCAGAAGCCTACTGACACCCTTAGTAGTGAAAGAAGTCCTTTTTCTCCCTTAATCACAATACAAGAGCTCATGGGTGTTCTCATTTGGAGTACTGTGTGCAATTCTGGTCACCGCACCTCAAAAAGGATATTATAGCATTGAGAAAAGTCCAGAAAAGGGCAACTAGAATGATTAAAGGGTTGGAACACTTTCCCTATGAAGAAAGGTTAAAACGCTTGGGGCTCTTTAGCTTGGAGAAATGTTGACTGAGGGGTGACATGATAGAGGTTGACAAGATTATGTATGGGATGGAGAAAGTAGAGAAAGACGTCTTTTTCTCCCTTTCTCACGAGACCATGTGGGCACACCACGCTGAGCAGTTGGGTTAGAACGGATAAAAGGAAGTTCTTCCCAAAGGGTGATTAACATGTGGAATTCACTGCCACAGGAGGTGGTTGCAGCTACAAGCATAGCCAGCTTCAAGAGGGGATTGGATAAAAATATGGAGCAGAGGTCCATCAGTGGCTATTAGCCATAGTATATTGTTGGAACTCTCTGTCTGGGGCAGTGATGCTCTGTATTCTTGGTGCTTGGGGGGATGGGTGGTGCAAAGTGGAAGGGCTTCTAGCCCCACTTGTGAACCTCTGCATGGCACTTGGGGGCGTTTTTTGGCCACTGTGTGACACAGAGTGTTGGACTGGATGTGCCATTGGCCTGATCCAACATGGTTTCTCTTATGTTCTCAATGGATGTGTGATAAGCCAGTGGATGGTCTCTTTTTGGATCAGGTTGCCAAATTTGGATTGGGAATTACCTGGAGATTTGGGGGGTAGAGCCTGGGGAGGCCTGGGTTTGGGGAGGGGCGGGACCTCTGTAGTAGTAGAAGAGATGGTTTTTATACCCTACATGTCTCTACCTGAAGGTACGTTTTCCGGCTTTGTTGCTGCCAGCTGACCTGAAGAGGCCTTTCTCCAAGTCACGTGTCCCGCCCAGAGAGAAGAGTTCGAGATTATCTTCTGGCCATCAACAGAGTGTACATTAAGTATTTCCCCATCAAAGTTGTGGCTTCTGTTCAGAGGACAGACTCGAGCGACCATTTCTTCACAATGTGCACAATTGGTAGGTAGTGTTGCTAAGTCCAATTCAAAAAATACCCGGGGACTTTGGGGGTGGAGCCAGGAGACTTTGGAAGTGGAGCTAGAAGACATGGGGTGGAGCCAGGAGACATTGGAGGTGGAGCCTGGACACCTTGGGGTGGAGCCAGGAGACTTTGGAAGTGGAGCTAGAAGACAATGGGGTGGAGCCAGGAGACATTGGAGGTGGAGCCTGGACACCTTGGGGTGGAGCCAGGAGACTTTGGGAGTGGAGCTAGAAGATATTGGGGGTGGAGCCAGGAGAAGGGTTGTGACAAGCATAATTGAACTCTGAAGGGAGTTCTGGCCATCACATTTAAAGGGACCGCACACCTTTTAAACGCCTTCCCTCCATTGGAAATAATGACGGATAGGGGCACCTTCTTTTAGGGCTCATAGAATTGGACCCCTTGGTCCACTCTTTTTGAAACTTGGAGGGTCTTTTGAGGATAGGTGCCTCTACCTCAAAAAACAGCCCCCCAGAGCCCCAGACACCAGCGAATCAATTCTCCATTCTACCCGATGAAAATTCATTCTCCATGGGGTATCATGGAGTGCCCAGCAGACATTTTCCTCCCCCCTCCAATTTCTGATGACCCTGAAGGGAGGGAGGGCCTCCAAACCAGGGGATCTCCTGCCCCCACCTGGGGATTGGCAACCCTATTCGTAGGGCTCATTGGGGGGGGGGTTGTTGGCACAGAAAGGCACTGGGCATTTGGTTGTCACTTCCCTCTGCAATTGAGGGGAATCATTCCTCCATCGAAGGGCTCCAGGTCGCGGGAATTACCATGATAGATGACTGTATTCCGCTCCCAAAGAACCCATCTGCTTAATTACCTGAGATTCTTGTGCGAGAGCTCCAACCGCTGTCAAAACTGCAAAAAATGGAACGTTTTTAAAACTACCTCTTTAAAGAACCAAGCAGCGTTTTCTGGGATGGGAAATGCCGGGAGCTCAATTACAGCACTGGAAGGCAGTGACACGGAGCGTCCACACTCTCCCTGGCTACACAATCTGTGGGCGAAAGAAGAAGAAGATGTTGGATTTATATCCCGCCCTCCACTCCGAAGAGTCTCAGAGCGGCTCACAATCTCCTTTCCCTTCCTCCCCCACAACAGACACTCTGTGAGGTAGATGAAGATATTGGATTTATATCCCACCCTCCACTCCGAAGAGTCTCAGAGCGGCTCACAATCTCCTTTCCCTTCCTCCCCCACAACAGGCACCCTGTGAGGTAGATGAAGATACTGGATTTATATCCCGCCCTCCACTCCGAAGAGTCTCAGAGTGGCTCACAATCTCCTTTCCCTTCCTCCCCCACAACAGACACTCTGTGAGGTAGATGAAGATATTGGATTTATATCCCGCCCTCCACTCCGAAGAGTCTCAGAGCGGCTCACAATCTCCTTTCCCTTCCTCCCCCACGACAGACACTCTGTGAGGTAGATGAAGATATTGGATTTATATCCCGCCCTCCACTCCGAAGAGTCTCAGAGCGGCTCACAATCTCCTTTCCCTTCCTCCCCCACAACAGACCTGTGAGGTGGGTGGGGCTGGAGAGGGCTCTCCCAGCAGCTGCCCTTTCAAGGACAACCTCTGCCAGAGCTATGGCTGACCCAAGGCCATGCCAGCAGGTGCAAGTGGAGGAGTGGGGAATCAAACCCGGTTCTCCCAGATAAGAATCCACACACTTAACCACTACACCAAACTGGCTCTCCGAAAGAAGAAACCAAAAGAAGCATCCGTTTCCATGTAAAAGCAGCTCCAATTATGCTTTGCTTTCCCAGACGGAGTCTACAACGGCCCAGGGGTCCCCAAAGTGGTGTCCCTTCCTGGTACCCCTCAAAGTGTTTTTAGAAAGTTGGTGGGGCCAGCAGCTGCTGATTGGCCAATGGAGATCTGAAAGGCACTGCCAGAATGCAGTTTCTTTGCTAGCGCAATAGGTAGACTTGTGCATTGGCAAGAAAATATTCCTCCCTTTCTCACCATACAAGAACTCGTGGGCACTCCATGAAATTGTGGAGCGGTCGGGTTAGAACAGATAAAAGGAAGTCCTTCTACACCCAAAGAGTGATTAACACGTGGAATTCACTGCCAGAGGAGGTGGTGGCGGCTGCAAGAACAGATAGCTTCAAGAGGGGATTGGATAAGTCCATCAGTGGCTATTAGCCACAGCATATTGTTGGAAATCTCTGTCTGGGGCAGTGATGCTCTGTATTCTTGGTGCTTGGGAGGGGCAATAGAAGAAGAAGAAGATATTGGATTTATATTCCGCCCTCCACTCCGAAGAGTCTCAGAGCGGCTCACAATCTCCTTTCCCTTCCTCCCCCACAACAGACACCCTGTGAGGTGGGTGGGGCTGGAGAGGGCTCTCACAGCAGCTGCCCTTTCAAGGACAACCTCTGCCAGAGCTCTGGCTGACCCAAGGCCATTCCAGCAGCTGCAAGTGGAAGAGTGGGGAATCAAACCTGGTTCTCCCAGATAAGAGAGCTCTGGCTGACCCAAGGCCATTCCAGCAGCTGCAAGGGGAGGAGTGGGGAATCAAACCCGGTTCTCCCAGATAAGAGTCCGCACACTTCACCACTACACCAAACTGGCTATCCCTCTAGGGTGAGGGCTTCGAGTATCCTGGCACAACTGTTGGACCTCCTGATGGCGCCTGGAGTTTTTGGCCACTGTGTGACACAGAGTGTTGGACTGGATGGGCCATTGGCCTGATCCAACAGGGCTTCTCTTATGTTCTTATGTGACACAGAGTTTTGGACTGGATGGGCCACTGGCCTGATCCAACAGGGCTTCTCTTATGTTCTTATGTGACACAGAGTGTTGGATTGGATGGGCCATTGGCCTGATCCAACAGGGCTTCTCTTATGTTCTTATGTGACACAGAGTGTTGGATTGGATGGGCCATTGGCCTGATCCAACAGGGCTTCTCTTATGTTCTTATGTGACACAGAGTTTTGGACTGGAGGGGCCACTGGCCTGATCCAACAGGGCTTCTCTTATGTTCTTATGTGACACAGAGTTTTGGACTGGATGGGCCATTGGCCTGATCCAACATGGGTTGTCTTATGTTCTTATGTGACACAGAGTGTTGGATTGGAGGGGCCACTGGCCTGATCCAACATGGCTTCTCTTATGTTCTTATATTTCTATAAAGTTTAATCTTTTTTTTAAAAAATGAACTCATTTGCTCATTTTTTAAAAAAAGCATCCTTTTAAACAGCGTTATGCCTGAAATACTGAAGAGCTGTGATCAGAGTTAGGTAGAATCTCACCCCCTGGCATTTTGCGATCGCCTCCGCCTCCTTCCATGGTTATTCTGTGTTTGTGGCATGCAGAGCTGGTCCACCTGCTAGCCGACCTTAGGCCATTGCCTAGAGTGTGCCAGCCCTTGGGGGGGGGATGCCAGATTGGGCACCCCCCCCCATGACTCGCAGTGACAGGGATGGGGTGGTGAGCTTTCCTCAATGGCTCTGCTGCTGCCCTGGGTGAGCACCGAGCTCTCACAGAGAAGAGGCTCTCTCAGAGGTGGAGACAGCCTTTCCATCCACTCGGCGGGCAGTGCCAATAGTCCGCTTCTGACCCAGGTTCTTCTTCTTCTTAGAATCATAGAGTTGGAAGGGACCTCTAGGGTCATCTAGTCCAACCCTCTGCACAATGCAGGAAACTCACAAACACCTCCCCCTAAATTCACAGGATCTGCATTGCTGTCAGGTGGCCATCTAGCCTCTGTTGAAAAACCTCCAAGGAAGGAGAGCCCACCACCTCCTGAAGAATCCTAGAGTTGGAAGGGACCTCTAGGGTCGCCTAGTCCAACGCCCTGCACAATGCGGGGAACTCACAAACACCTCCCCCTAAATTCACAGGATCTTCATCGCTGTCAGATGGCCATCTAGCCTCTGTTTCAAAACCTCCAAGGAGGGAGAGCCCATCACCTCCCGAGGAAGCCTGTTCCACTGAGGAATCACTCTAACAGTCAGGAAGTTCTTCCTAATGTTGAGCTGGAAACTCTTTTGATTTAATTTCAACCCGTTGGTTCTGGTCCTACCTTCCGGGGGCCACATAAAACAATTCCACCCCATCTTCTTTATGACAGCCCTTCAAGTCCTTGAAAACGGTGATCATATCACCTCTCAGCCGCCTCCTCTCCAGGCTAAACATCCCCAGCTCTTTCAACCTTCCCTCATAGAACTTGGTCTCCAGACCCCTCACCATCTTCGTCGCCCTCCTCTGGACCCATTCCAGCTTGTCTATATCCTTCTTAAAATGTGGTGCCCAAAACTAAACACAATACTCCAGGTGAGGTCTTACCAGAGCAGAGTAAAGCAATACCATCACATCACGTGATCCGGAAACTAGACTTCTGTCGATATAGCCCTAAATTGCATTTGCCTTTTTAGCCTCCGCATCACACTGTTGACTCATGTTCAGCGTATGGTCCACTAAGACCCCGAGATTCTTTTTGCACAGACTAATGTCTCCTCTCTCCACCCCCAAATTCTCCTCGTTTCTCCACCCCCCAAAGTCCCCAGGTATTTCTTGAATTAGACCTGGCAACCGTATGAAAAAGTGTGCCGTCACCCTACATGGATGGAATCGGGTGTAGCCAAAAATGGATGGGGCAGCTCAGGATATGTGATCGAACGGCCAGCAGCCTCTCTGCCATCTCCTAGGGGCCCTGCTTCGACCTCAAGTTTCCATTAAAAGGTTGCAATACAGCGATTGTCATTTGCCACCTTTTTTTTGTTAACAACAGCTCCCCGCCCCCAACTTTTCAACTCTCCTTCGCACACCCAGGATATTATAGCTGCAAGTGCTCATTAAAAACCCAAGGCAGAGAGCGCTGTTGCTTACAGCCGTGCGCAGCCTGGAAAATCAATCAGAATTAAACCCGGTGCATAAAAACATTATTAGACTTTTTATAGGGCGTCTTTATGCGCTGCTTTTTTAAAATTTACAATGTGAGACTGTCATGTCTATAAAAACGGGAATGGAAGTTTAATAAAATACATATTACTCAGGAAGGACATTTTGTCACCTCCAGGTTTCCTGGGCCCCCAAGATGAAATAATGTCGGGTTAATTGGGAGGAAGGGAGTGGCCACCCCGCAGAGCACGGGAGGATGGAGGCCCTTACGAGGTAGTAAAGGAAGCAGTAGAAACCCTGATCTGGGGCCCGGAGTGGATGCAGGGTAATAAATTGAAGTTTAATCCAGACAAGAGGATGGAAGTGCTACTGAACCGGGCTGAACCGGGATTTAAGATGTCACCTCATCTGGAACGGCTGTATTGTAAAGTGAGTTCAGCCAACTCTGAATCATCCAAGAACGCTTTAGTGCAAGAAGAAACAGTCACAAACAGCACAAGCACTTCCCTCGTTATATACACTCTGGCTATGGTTAACCACGCCCCCCCCCAGCCGGCAACAGTTGTTCCCATTGGCTCACTCCAGAATCCTTCATTTGCATCTCTTCCTTGCAAGTTGTTATGTGCCTAGCATCCTGATTGGCTCACTCCAGAATCCTTCATTTGCATCTCTTCCTTGCAAGTTGTTATGTGCCTAGCATCCTGATTGGCTCACTCCAGAATCCTTCATTTGCATCTCTTTGTTACGAGAAGTTGTGACATGCCTAACATCTTCCAAGCTTCAGGATCCTGGTTTGCAAGGAGTGCCTGTCTCAAGATCAGGCAACAAAAACCCAGTGAGACGCAATACATAATGAAGCAAATACATAACAGGCTGCCCTCCATTTGAAGGAACAGGTCTGTGGTCTGGGGATGTTCCTGGGCCAAGATTTACTACTGGGTAAGCAGGCAGCAGCTGTGGTTTACCACATGTTTTGGTAAGACCATCCTCTTTAGGCAGGCCTTCCTAGACTGCTGACAGAGGATGGCTGAACGGAGGATCCAACAAAGTGACTCTTTAATGATTCTTGCCATCATTTAAATATGTAAATGGATAAATAGCGCCCGGAACATCTCTGCTGCTGTTAAGTTACAGATTATATATGCTAGTTTTAAGATATGTATTAACTATGTATAATTTTAATGTTGTTTTAATTATTGTATTTTGTATAATGTTTTATTGAATGTTGTTAGCCGCCCAGAGCCTGCCTAGGCGGGGAGGGCGGGATACAAATAAAATTTAATAATAATAATAATAATGTTTTGACTCCATGTTTACCACATGTTTTGATTCCATGTTTACCACATGTTTTGACTCCATGTTTGCCACAAGTTTTGAACTGCATGTTTACCACATGTTTTGATTCCATGTTTACCACATGTTTTGACTCCATGAAAGTTGACTTATACTGGCTGAGACCACTGGTTCCCATAGCTCAGCATCCTTGACTCGGAATGCAAGAGGCTCTCCCAGGTGTCCAATGGTGGCGACCCCGAGGAATCTTGGTTAGGGATCCCTCAGCCACATTTCCTGGGGCTCCCTGGGAAAAGGGGACCTCTGTTGCCCAGTTCTTCTCGCTACTCCAAATTTGCTCTCTGTTTCAATCAGTTGTTGGGGAAAAGAAACTCTTCAGCGTCACGGCCTCACCTCGTTTATATTTCCCAGACTTGGACTTCTGTCACTCTTTTATGATCAAACATTGTTGCATTTAGAGAAGCAGAAAACAAATAGGGCGAGATAGTTAGTATTCGGGTCGGTAGATTGTGATGAGGCAGCAGCTCAAAAGCCCCGTAGGAGAGACCCCCGTCTCCATTCATGTCTGCTGGCGGGAGGCTTTGGAGAAGCCCACGGCACAGAGCACACCGGCCATGGCCCGTTTCCCCATTTCGGACCCCGGCGTCTACTGCCTCTGGCCACGCATCTGTTCCCCAGCCCCCGTGGATGGCAAACCTGTCTCCCACAGATTAGTCTGCCATTCTGTCTGGTCACAGGGAACTGTTTAGAATCCTAGAATCATAGATTTGGAAGGTACCTCTAGTGTCATCTAATCCAACCCCCTGCACAATGCAGGAAACTTACAAACACCTCCCCCTAAATTCACAGGATCCTCATTGCTGTTCAGATGGCCATCTAGCCTCTGTTGAAAAACCTCCAAGGAAGGAGAGCCCACCACCTCCTGAAGAATCCTAGAATCCTAGAGTTGGAAGGGACCTCCAGGGTCATCTAGTCCAACCCACTGCACAGTGCAGGAAACCCACAAATACCTTCCCCCAAATTCACAGGATCTTCATCGTTGTCAGATGGCCATCTAACCTCTGTTGAAAAACCTCCAAGGAAGGAGAATCATAGAATAATAAAGTTGGAAGGAACCTCCAGGGTCATCTAGTTCAACCCTCTGCACAATGTAGGAAACCCAAAGATACCTAACCCAAATTCACAGGATCTTCATCGCTGTCAGATGGCTATCTAGCCTCTGTTTCAAAACCTCCAAGGAAGGAGAGCCCACCACCTCCTGAGGAAGCCTGTTCCACTGAGGAATCGCTCTAACGGTCAGGAAGTTCTTCCTAATGTTGAGCTGGAAACTGTCTTGGTTTCCCATTAATAGGCTGGTTTCTTTCTCTTCCCGGCCCTTCATTATTGAATAATTGTTCCAGGAAAGGAAAGGAAAGGAAGGGAAGGGAAAGGAAAGGAAAGGAAAGGAAAGGAAAGGAAAGGAAAGGAAAGGAAAGGAAAGGAAAGGAAAGGAAAGGAAAGGAAAGGAAAGGAAAGGAAAGGAAAGGAAAGGTCCCCTGTGCAAGCACCAGTCATTTCCGACTCTGGATGACGTTGCTTTCACAATATTTTCACGGCAGACTTTTTACAGGGTGGTTTGCCATTGCCTTCCCCAGTCGCCTACGCTCCACCACCACCCCCCCCCCCAGCAAGCTGGGTCCTCATTTCACTGACCTCGGAAGGATGGAAGGCTGAGTCAACCTCAAGTCGGCGACCTGAAAACCCAGCTACCGCCGGGGATCGAAATCAGGTTGCGAGCAGAGATACTGCACAAAAGAGTGTGGAGCAACAAGCACCTGAAAAAAGGCACAAAGATCAATGTTTACAAAGCGGTTGTGATGACAACCCTCATCTACGGCTCCGAATCGTGGGTTTTATACCGTCACCACCTGCGACTCCTTGAGCGCTTTCATCAGCGCTGCCTTCGCACCATCCTCAACATCCACTGGAGTGACTTTGTGACCAACACTGAAGTCCTCAAGAGGGCGGAGGTTACAAGCATCGAAGCAGTGCTGTTGAAGACGCAGCTGCGCTGGGCAGGGCATATTTCTAGGATGGAAAACCACCGCCTTCCCAAGATTGCTCTGTATGGCGAACTTTCCACCGGCCATCGAAATAGAAGGGCACCAAAGAAGAGGTACAAGGACTCCTTGAAGAAATCCCTTGGCACCTGTCGCATCAGCCATCACCAGTGGTCTGACCTAGCCTCAGATCGCAAAGCATGGAGGCACACCATCCACCAGGCTGTCTCTTCCTTTGAGAACGCACGCATAGCTGGTCTTGAGGACAAAAGGAGATTGAGGAAGAATCGCATGGCTACAGCACCAACCCCAAATCAGACTTTTCCCTGCAGCCACTGTGGCCGGATCTGCCTGTCCCGCATTGGTCTTGTCAGCCACCAGCGAGCCTGCAGCAGACGTGGACTACTGCACCCTTCTTAAATCTTCGTTCGTGAAGTCAAGCCGAGAGAGACTGCAGCTTTACCACTCTGCACCATGGGGCTCTTCAATCATTCCAGATTCACCTGCCAATCTCCTTTGTTCTCTTTGCCAGCCCGTTCTTGTTCTGCAATCCACACGCACCATCTACACAAACACACACAAACATACTTGCTGAGATTGCAGTCAGAGGCTGTGGAATAGCTTCTGTGCTCATCTGGGACCCCATTCTCCTGCATGTGTTAACCTAAGGGCAAGCAGATGGGAGTTTTCTGCCCTGTACAGACCACACCAAGGATACCTCCTAACAATCTGCAGTTGTGCACAGAAGTTTCCTTTGGGCCTAGCGATACATTCTTCCCAACGCCAACCGCATTTTAATTTGTCTTCTGACAAGAAACCTTTGAAGGAGGCAGAGCTGAGGATCGCGGAGGGGTCAAAAGACAATTAAAAAGTAGGGGAGAGCTCCTGTTTTTTCCTCTTCTGGGAGGGGGGGGAAAGAACTTGCTAATTAGCCCAAACCAGAAAGGAAGCCGCAAGCCTTTCATTTGGAAACTGTCGCCGGTTTGCTATCAAACAAATTGATTAGCTACCGAATCGTCATCGGGAAAGCTGGGATAAGGCGTTAATTGGCAGAATCAATTAATTGCCTTATTTGACAAAACCCCCCCCCCCCCCAGTCCCTTCCCAATTCACAGCTGTGTGTTTTCGGAGATAAGAGATGCTGGATTAGGGAGATGAAACAATCCCAGGTGGAATAACGTCTCTGCAGAGCCGTCTTTCCCCTAAAATTTGTCTTGGTAAAGACGTTCCTTGGGATTCGCCGGTATAATTCTTTTTGGTATTGTTGCTTTTGTGTATGTGTGTGTGAGTGTGTTGCTGTCAGACTTTATTTGCGACTGGGAACACATTATTCCAGTATGAATTCATTAAAAGCTTCGCACTTGGATGCTTGGCTACAGGAGACATGCGATCGTAATAACTTTGTCCCTCGAGGGCAAGCAAATATTTTTCAGGGGAACACAATTATACGTGACAATGTAGAGGAAAGGAAAAACGAGTCAGAGGTTTCCCCGAAGCTATTTTCTGTATGTTTAGCAGCTGGTTGGCCAGTTAGATGGCATTACCAAGTAATAGGGCGGGAGTGGCCAAACTGTGGCTCGGGAGCCACACGTGCCTCTTCCGCACATGTTGTGCACCTCTCAAAGTCCCCGCTGGCCCATTGACTAGCTTGGAGCAGGCATTTAAAGTTGCTTTCTTTCCACTTCTACCTCCCTCCCCCCGTTTATTTGTGCTGTGTACGTGAACTGAAGCAAGAGCCCCGTGGCGCAGAGGGGTAAAGCTGCAGTTACTGCAGTCCAAGCTCTGCTCATGACCTGAGTTCGATCCTGATGGAAGCTGGGTTCAGGTAGCCGGCTCGAGGTTGACTCAGCCTTCCATCCTTCCGAGGTCGGTCAAATGAGTCCCCAGCTTGCTGGGGGGGGGGGTGTAGATGACTGGGGAAGGCAATGGCAAACCACCCCGTAAAAAAGTCTACTGTGAAAATGTGAAAGTAACGTCACCCTAGATTCGGAAACGACTGGTGCTTGCACGGGGGACTACAGGGCTGTCATATAGAGGGTGGTGTGGAATTGTTTTCTGTGGCCCCAGAAGGTAGAACCAAAACCAATGGGTTGAAATTAAATCAGACGAGCTTCCGGCTCAATGTTAGGAAGAACCTCCTGACGGTTAGAGCGATTCCTCAGTGGAACAGGCTTCCTCCTTGAAAGGTGGTGGGCTCTCCTCCCGTGGAGGTTTTGAAGCAGAGGCTAGATGGCCATCTGACAGCAATGAAGATCCTGTGAATTTAGGGAGAGGTGTTTGTGAGTTTCCTGCATTGTGCGGGGGGTTGGACTAGATGGCCCTGGAGGTCCCTTCCAACTCTAGGATTCTATGATTCTTCAGAAAGTGGTGGGCTCTCCTTCCTTAGAGGTTTTTAAACAGAGGCTAAATGGCCCTCGGACAGCGATGAAGATCCTGTGAATTTAGGGGGAGGTATTTGTGGCTTTCCTGCATTGTGCAGGGGGTTGGACTACATTACCCTGGAGGTCCCTTCCAACTCTAGGATTCTATGATTCTGTGATTCTACCTTGACTTGATGTGAACTGAAACGTGTATATGTAATTGGCCACAAACATCCAAGCTGAATGGATGGTGCAGGCAACCAAGGAACCGCTCCACCGCATCATCCAGGGTGGCTGGGAAGCCCGCCTAGCTGAATGCCTAAAAGCCCAACACTACACCGCTAGTACGGTGACCGGCTGAAGTCCGGCAGAACTGCTCATGGGTAGGAGGCTTAACACATTACTAGACTGCATGCACCCGGATTGGGCCTCAAACCTACAGGAGGTACCTGAGATGGTCCGGGCACCCAGAGGGTTTGACACGGGGGACCTGGTGTTTGCAAAAAAAACTTTGTGGGGGGCCTAGCATGGATACCGGCCCAAGTCTCCAGGGTACTGGGGGCAGTAATGTATAAGGTCACCTCAGAAGGCGGATTCACAATGAGGGAAAGCAACAGCTGACAATTCAACAGATATGAATTCCAGATTGACTGTTGACTCATTTTCCGCATTCTTTGTGGGGGGGAAAATATTAGAAAGCTTGTCAAATCTCACTCCCATCATACTTTTAAAATGACTTTTTCCTACATGGCCACAGTGGCACAAGGAAGATTTCCATCTGTCTGCTTTATATGTTTTGATTATTTCCCCATTTTTTGTGTGGGGGGGAGGAAATATTAGAAAGTTTGTCAAAATTTAAGACTCCAGCAGGAGGTGGTGGCGGCTACAAGCATAGCCAGCTTTAAGAGGGGATTGGATAAAAATATGGAGCAGAGGTCCATCAGTGGCTATTAGCCACAGTGTGTGTGTGTGTGTATACACACACACACACATATATATATGCATGTGTGTTTGTGTGTATACACACACACATATATTGGCCACTGTGTGACACAGAGTGTTGGACTGGATGGACCACTGGCCTGATCCAACATGGCTTCTCTTATGTTCTTATGTGACACAGAGAGTTGGACTGGATGGGCCACTGGCCTGATCCAACAGGGCTTCTCTTATGTTCTTATGTGACACAGAGAGTTGGACTGGATGGGCCACTGGCCTGATCCAACAGGGCTTCTCTTATGTTCTTATGTGACACAGAGAGTTGGACTGGATGGGCCATTGGCCTGATCCAACATGGCTTCTTTTATGTTCTTATGTGACACAAAGTGTTGGACTGGATGAGCCATTGGCCTGATCCAACATGGCTTCTCTTATGTTCTTATGTGACACTGAGTGTTGGACTGGATGGGCCACTGGCTTGATCCAACATGGCTTCTTTTATGTTCTTATGTGACACAGAGTGTTGGACTGGATGGGCCATGGGCCTGATCCAACATGACTTCTCTTATGTTCTTATGTTCTCGATGCTTTAGCCCACTATATTATAAATACCCTGTGGATAAAAGCCACTGATGGACCTCTGCTCCAGATGTTTATCCGATTCCCTCTTGAAGGTGGCTATGCTTGTAGCTGCTACACCTCCTGTGGCAGTGAATTCCATGTGTTAATCACCCTTTGGGTGAAGAAGCACTTCCTTTTATCCATTCTAACCCGACTACTCAGCAAATTCATTGAATGCCCATGAGTTCTTGTCTTGTGAGAAAGGGAAAAAATGTCAGGCAATGCTTCATTGAAGTCAACTGTGCTTATTAATAATGTTTAATCCATGTTTACTACCCCTAATGCTTAACAGAATTTTAGCTACTAATGATTGTGCCCTGCACGGAAAGTCAGGAGGGGTAGGGAGGAGGTTGCCAAAACTCCAAAGAGGAGCCCGGCCTTTGAAGTGCAAAGTACCAGGCTGACCGCTCTGGCGCCTCCCGGGCGAGAGCAAGGACACCAACAGAAGGGAGGATGTAACTGTGCCTGGGGAAAA
>NC_083243.1:4577880-4608419 GCF_032191835.1 Heteronotia binoei | reverse complement strand
GGGCGGCTAACAAGACATGGTGTCCCATGATTTACATTATATCCCGCCCTCCACTCCGAAGAGTCTCAGAGCGGCTCACAATCTCCTTTCCCTTCCTCCCCCACAACAGACACTCTGTGAGGTAGATGAAGATATTGGATTTATATCCCGCCCTCCACTCCGAAGAGTCTCAGAGCGGCTCACAATCTCCTTTCCCTTCCTCCCCCACAACAGACACCCTGTGAGGTGGGTGGGGCTGGAGAGGGCTCTCCCAGCAGCTGCCCTTTCAAGGACAACCTCTGCCAGAGCTATGGCTGACCTAAGGCCATGCCAGCAGGTGCAAGTGGAGGAGTGGGGAATCAAACCCGGTTCTCCCAGATAAGAATCCACACACTTAACCACTACACCAAACTGGCTCTCCGAAAGAAGAAACCAAAAGAAGCATCCGTTTCCATGTAAAAGCAGCTCCAATTATGCTTTGCTTTCCCAGACGGAGTCTACAACGGCCCAGGGGTCCCCAAAGTGGTGTCCCTTCCTGGTACCCCTCAAAGTGTTTTTAGAAAGTTGGTGGGGCCAGCGGAGCTGCTGATTGGCCAATGGAGATCTGAAAGGCACTGCCAGAATACAGTTTCTTTGCTAGCGCAATAGGTAGACTTGTGCGTTGGCAAGAAAATATTCCTCCCTTTCTCACCATACAAGAACTCGTGGGCACTCCATGGAATTGTGGAGCGGTCGGGTTAGAACAGATAAAAGGAAGTCCTTCTACACCCAAAGAGTGATTAACACGTGGAATTCACTGCCAGAGGAGGTGGTGGCGGCTGCAAGAACAGATAGCTTCAAGAGGGGATTGGATAAGTCCATCAGTGGCTATTAGCCACAGCATATTGTTGGAACTCTCTGTCTGGGGCAATGATGCTCTGTATTCTTGGTGCTTGGGAGGGGCAATAGAAGAAGAAGAAGATATTGGATTTATATTCCGCCCTCCACTCCGAAGAGCCTAAAAGCGACTCACAATCTCCTTTCCCTTCCTCCCCCACAACAGACACCCTGTGAGGTGGGTGGGGCTGAGAGGGCTCTCCCAGAAGCTGCCCTTTCAAGGACAACCTCTGCCAGAGCTATGGGTGACCCAAGGCCATGCTAGCAGGTGCAAGTGGAGGAGTGGGGAATCAAACCCGGTTCTCCCAGATAAGAGTCCGCACACTTCACCACTACACCAAACTGGCTATCCCTCTAGGGTGAGGGCTTCTAGTATCCTGGCACAACTGTTGGACCTCCTGATGGCGCCTGGAGTTTTTGGCCACTGTGTGACACAGAGTTTTGGACTGGGTGGGCCACTGGCCTGATCCAACATGGCTTCTCTTATGTTGTTATGTGACACAGAGTATTGGACTGGATGGGCCACCGGCCTGATCCAACATGGCTTTTCTTATGTTCTTATGTGACACAGAATGTTGGACTGGATGGGCCATTGGCCTGATCCAACATGGCTTCTCTTATGTTCTTATATTTCTATAAAGTTTGCTCTTTTTTTTTTTAAATGAACTCATTTGCTCATTTTTTTTAAAAAAGCATCCTTTTAAACAGAGCGTTGTGCCTGAAATACTGAAGAGCTGTGATCAGAGTTAGGTATAATCTCATCCCCTGGCATTTTGCGATCGCCTCTGCCTCCTTCCATGGTTATTCTGTGTTTGTGGCATGCAGAGCTGGCCCACCTGCTAGCCAACCTTAGGCCATTGCCTTGAGCATGCCAGCCCTTGGGGGGGGGATGCCAGATTGGGCACCCCCCCCCCCCATGACTCGCAGTGACAGGGATGGGGTGGTGAGCTTTCCTCAATGGCTCTGCTGCTGCCTTGGGTGAGCACCGAGCTCTCACAGAGAAGAGGCTCTCTCAGAGGTGGAGACAGCCTTTCCATCCACTCAGCGGGCAGTGCCAATAGTCCGCTTCTGACCCAGGTTCTTCTTCTTCTTAGAATCATAGAGTTGGAAGGGACCTCTAGGGTCATCTAGTCCAACCCCCTGCACAATGCAGGAAACTCACAAACCCCTCCCCCTAAATTCACAGGATCTTCATTACTGTCAGGTGGCCTTCTAGCCTCTGTTGAAAAATCTCCAAGGAAGGAGAGCCCAACACCTCCTGAAGAATCCTAGAGTTGGAAGGGACCTCTAGGGTCGCCTAGTCCAACGCCCTGCACAATGCGGGGAACTCACAGACACCTCCCCCTAAATTCATAGGATCTTCATCGCTGTCAGATGGCCATCTAGCCTCTGTTTCAAAACCTCCAAGGAAGGAGAGCCCATCACCTCCCGAGGAAGCCTGTTCCACTGAGGAATCACTCTAACGGTCAGGAAATTCTTCCTAATGTTGCGCTGGAAACTCTTTTGATTTAATTTCAACCCGTTGGTTCTGGTCCTACCTTCCGGGGGCCACAGAAAACAATTCCACCCCATCTTCTTTATGACAGCCCTTCAAGTCCTTGAAAACGGTGATCATATCACCTCTCAGCTGCCTCCTCTCCAGGCTAAACATCCCCAGCTCTTTCAACCTTCCCTCATAGAACTTGGTCTCCAGACCCCTCACCATCTTCGTTGCCCTCCTCTGGACCCATTCCAGCTTGTCTAGATCCTTCTTAAAATGTGGTGCCCAAAACTGAACACAATACTCCAGGTGAGGTCTTTCCAGAGCAGAGTAAAGCGATACCATCACATCACGTGATCCGGAAACTAGACTTCTGTCGATATAGCCCAAAATTGCATTTGCCTTTTTAGCCACCACATCACACTGTTGACTCATGTTCAGCGTATGGTCCACTAAGACCCCGAGATTCTTTTCGCACAGACTAATGTCTCCTCTCTCCACCCCCCAATTCTCCTCGTTTCCCCACCCCCCAAAATCCCCAGGTATTTCTTGAATTAGACCTGGCAACCGTATGAAAAAGTGTGCCGTCACCCTACATGGCTGGAATCGGGTGTAGCCAAAAATGGATGGGGCAGCTCAGGAAATGTGATCGAAGGGCCAGCAGCCTCTCTGCCATCTCCCAGGGGCCCTGCTTCGACCTCAAGTTTCCATTAAAAGGTTGCAATACAGCGATTGTCATTTGCCACCTTTTTTGTTAACAACAGCTCCCCGCCCCCAACTTTTCAACTCTCCTTCGCACACCCAGGATATTATAGCTGCAAGTGCTCATTAAAAACCCAAGGCAGAGAGCGCTGTTGCTTACAGCCGTGCGCAGCCTGGAAAATCAATCAGAATTAAACCCGGTGCATAAAAACATTATTAGACTTTTTATAGGGAGTCTTTATGCGCTGCTTTTTTAAAATTTACAATGTGAGACTGTCATGTCTATAAAAACGGGAATGGAAGTTTAATAAAATACATATTACTCAGGAAGGACATTTTGTCACCTCCAGGTTTCCTGGGCCCCCAAGATGAAATAACGTCGGGTTAATTGGGAGGAAGGGAGTGGCCACCCCGCAGAGCACGGGAGGATGGAGGCCCTTACGAGGTAGTAAAGGAAGCAGTAGAAACCCTGAACTGGGGCCCGGAGTGGATGCAGGGTAATAAATTGAAGTTTAATCCAGACAAGAGGATGGAAGTGCTACTGAACCGGGATTTAAGATGTCACCTCATCTGAAACGGCTGTATTGTAAAGTGAGTTCAGCCAACTCTGAATCATCCAAGAACGCTTTGGTGCAAGAAGAAACAGTCACAAACAGCACAAGCACTTCCCTTGTTATATACACTCTGGCTATGGTTAACCACGCCCCCCCCCAGCCGGCAACATTTGTTACCATTGGCTCACTCCAGAATCCTTCATTTGCATCTCTTCGTTGCAAGTTGTTATGTGCCTAGCATCCTGATTGGCTCACTCCAGAATCCTTCATTTGCATCTCTTTGTTACAAGAAGTTGTGACATGCCTAACATCCTGACTGGCCAGTTCTTCCAAGCTTCAGGATCCTGGTTTGCAAGGAGTGCCTGTCTCAAGCTCAGGCAACAAAAACCCAGTGAGACGCAATACATAACGAAGCAAATACATAACAGGCTGCCCTCCATTTGAAGGAACAGGTCTGTGGTCTGGGGGTGTTCCTGGGCCAAGATTTACTACTGGGTAAGCAGGCAGCAGCTGTGGTTTACCACATGTTTTGGTAAGACCATCCTCTTTAGGCAGGCCTTCCTAGACTGCTGATAGAGGATGGCTGAACGGAGGATCCAACAAAGTGACTCTTTAATGATTCTTGCCATCATTTAAATATGTAAATGGATAAATAGCGCCCGGAACATCTCTGCTGCTGTTAAGTTACAGATTATATATGCTAGTTTTAAGATATGTATTAACTATGTATAATTTTAATGTTGTTTTAATTATTGTATTTTGTATAATGTTTTATTGAATGTTGTTAGCCGCCCAGAGCCTGCCTAGGCGGGGAGGGCGGGTTACAAATAAAATTTAATAATAATAATAATAATAATGTTTTGACTCCATGTTTACCACATGTTCTGACTCCATGTTTACCACATGTTTTGACTCCATGTTTACCACATGTTTTGATTCCATGTTTACCACATGTTTTGACTCCATGTTTACCACATGTTTTGACTCCATGTTTGCCACAAGTTTTGAACTGCATGTTTACCACATGTTTTGATTCCATGTTTACCACATGTTTTGACTCCATGTTTACCACATGTTTTGACTCCATGTTTACCACATGTTTTGACTCCATGTTTACCACATGTTTTGAACTGCATGTCTGACTCCCCTGTTTTAGAGCATCCCTCCACACATTGGTTTGCAGAAGCTCTAGAATGAAAGTTGACTTATACTGGCTGGGACCACTGGTTCCCATAGCTCAGCATCCTTGACTCGGACTGCAAGAGGCTCTCCCAGGTGTCCAATGGTGGCGACCCCGAGGAATCTTGGTTAGGGATCCCTCAGCCACATTTCCTGGGGCTCCCTGGGAAAAGGGGACCTCTGTTGCCCAGTTCTTCTCGCTACTCCAAATTTGCTCTCTGTTTTAATCAGTTGTTGGGGAAAAGAAACTCTCCAGCGTCACGGCCTCACCTCGTTTATATTTCCCAGACTTGGACTTCTGTCACTCTTTTATGATCAAACATTGTCACATTTAGAGAAGCGGAAAACAAATAGGGCGAGATAGTTAGTATTCGGGTCGGTAGATTGTGATGAGGCAGCAGCTCAAAAGCCCCGTAGGAGAGACCCCCGTCTCCATTCATGTCTGCTGGCGGGAGGCTTTGGAGAAGCCCACGGCACAGAGCACACCGGCCATGGCCCGTTTCCCCATTTCGGACCCCGGCGTCTACTGCCTCTGGCCACGCATCTGTTCCCCAGCCCCCGTGGATGGCAAACCTGTCTCCCACAGATTAGTCCGCCATTCTGTCTGGTCACAGGGAACTGTTTAGAATCCTAGAATCATAGATTTGGAAGGTACCTCTAGTGTCATCTAATCCAACCCCCTGCACAATGCAGGAAACTCACAAACACCTCCCCCTAAATTCACAGGATCCTCATTGCTGTTCAGATGGCCATCTAGCCTCTGTTGAAAAACCTCCAAGGAAGGAGAGCCCACCACCTCCTGAAGAATCCTAGAATCCTAGAGTTGGAAGGGACCTCCAGGGTCATCTAGTCCAACCCACTGCACAATGCAGGAAACCCACAAATACCTTCCCCCAAATTCACAGGATCTTCATCGTTGTCAGATGGCCATCTAACCTCTGTTGAAAAACCTCCAAGGAAGGAGAATCATAGAATAATAAAGTTGGAAGGAACCTCCAGGGTCATCTAGTTCAACCCTCTGCACAATGTAGGAAACCCAAAGATACCTAACCCAAATTCACAGGATCTTCATCGCTGTCAGATGGCTATCTAGCCTCTGTTTCAAAACCTCCAAGGAAGGAGAGCCCACCACCTCCTGAGGAAGCCTGTTCCACTGAGGAATCGCTCTAGCGGCCAGGAAGTTCTTCCTAATGTTGAGCTGGAAACTGTCTTGGTTTCCCATTAATAGGCTGGTTTCTTTCTCTTCCCGGCCCTTCATTATTGGATAATTGTTCCAGGAAAGGAAAGGAAAGGAAAGGAAAGGAAAGGAAAGGAAAGGAAAGGAAAGGAAAGGAAAGGAAAGGAAAGGAAAGGAAAGGAAAGGAAAGGAAAAGTCCCCTGTGCAAGCAGCAGTCATTTCCGACTCTGGATGACGTTGCTTTCACAATATTTTCACGGCAGACTTTTTACAGGGTGGTTTGCCATTGCCTTCCCCAGTCGCCTACGCTTCCCCCCCCCCCCCAGCAAGCTGGGTCCTCATTTCACCGACCTCGGAAGGATGGAAGGCTGAGTCAACCTCGAGTCGGCGACCTGAAAACCCAGCTACCGCCGGGGATCGAAATCAGGTTGCGAGCAGAGATACTGCACAAAAGAGTGTGGAGCAACAAGCACCTGAAAAAAGGCACAAAGATCAATGTTTACAAAGCGGTTGTGATGACAACCCTCATCTACGGCTCCGAATCGTGGGTTTTATACCGTCATCACCTGCGACTCCTTGAGCGCTTTCATCAGCGCTGCCTTCGCACCATCCTCAACATCCACTGGAGTGACTTTGTGACCAACAATGAAGTCCTCAAGAGGGCGGAGGTTACAAGCATCGAAGCAGTGCTGTTGAAGACGCAGCTGCGCTGGGCAGGGCATATTTATAGGATGGAAAACCACCGCCTTCCCAAGATTGCTCTGTATGGCGAACTTTTCACCGGCCATCGAAATAGAGGGGCACCAAAGAAGAGGTACAAGGACTCCTTGAAGAAATCCCTTGGCACCTGTCGCATCAGCCATCACCAGTGGTCTGACCTAGCCTCAGATCGCAAAGCATGGAGACACACCATCCACCAGGCTGTCTCTTCCTTTGAGAACGCACGCATAGCTGGTCTTGAGGACAAAAGGAGATTGAGGAAGAATCGCACGGCTACAGCACCAACCCCAAATCAGACTTTTCCCTGCAGCCACTGTGGCCGGATCTGCCTGTCCCGCATTGGTCTTGTCAGCCACCAGCGAGCCTGCAGCAGACGTGGACTACTGCACCCTTCTTAAATCTTCGTTCGCGAAGTCAAGCCGAGAGAGACTGCAGCTTTACCACTCTGCACCATGGGGCTCTTCAATCATTCCAGATTCACCTGCCAGTCTCCTTTGTTCTCTTTGCCAGCCCGTTCTTGTTCTGCAATCCACACGCACCATATACACACACACACACACAAACATACTTGCTGAGATTGCAGTCAGAGGCTGTGGAATAGCTTCTGTGCTCATCTGGGACCCCATTCTCCTGCATGTGTTAACCTAAGGGCAAGCAGATGGGAGTTTTCTGCCCTGTACAGACCACACCAAGGATACCTCCTAACAATCTGCAGTTGTGCACAGAAGTTTCCTTTGGGCCTAGCGATACATTCTTCCCAACGCCAACCGCATTTTAATTTGTCTTCTGACAAGAAACCTTTGAAGGAGGCAGAGCTGAGGATCGCGGAGGGGTCAAAAGACAATTAAAAAGTAGGGGAGAGCTCCTGTTTTTTCCTCTTCTGGGAGGGGGGGGGGAAAGAACTTGCTAATTAGCCCAAACCAGAAAGGAAGCCGCAAGCCTTTCATTTGGAAACTGTCGCCGGTTTGCTATCAAACAAATTGATTAGCTACCGAATCGTCATCGGGAAAGCTGGGATAAGGCGTTAATTGGCAGAATCAATTAATTGCCTTATTTGACAACCCCCCCCCCCCAGTCCCTTCCCAATTCACAGCTGTGTGTTTTCGGAGATAAGAGATGCTGGATTAGGGAGATGAAACAATCCCAGGTGGAATAACGTCTCCGCAGAGCCGTCTTTCCCCTAAAATTTGTCTTGGTAAAGACGTTCCTTGGGATTCGCCGGTATAATTCTTTTTGGTATTGTTGCTTTTGTGTATGTGTGTGTGAGTGTGTTGCTGTCAGACTTTATTTGCGACTGGGAACACATTATTCCAGTATGAATTCATTAAAAGCTTCGCACTTGGATGCTTGGCTACAGGAGACATGCGATCGTAATAACTTTGTCCCTCGAGGGCAAGCAAATATTTTTCAGGGGAACACAATTATACGTGACAATGTAGAGGAAAGGAAAAACGAGTCAGAGGTTTCCCCGAAGCTATTTTCTGTATGTTTAGCAGCTGGTTGGCCAGTTAGATGGCATTACCAAGTAATAGGGCGGGAGTGGCCAAACTGTGGCTCGGGAGCCACACGTGCCTCTTTCGCACATGTTGTGCGCCTCTCAAAGTCCCCGCTGGCCCATTGACTAGCTTGGAGCAGGCATTTAAAGTTGCTTTCTTTCCACTTCTACCTCCCTCCCCCCATTTATTTGTGCTGTGTATGTGAACTGAAGAAAGAGCCCCGTGGCGCAGAGTGGTAAAGCTGCAGTTACTGCAGTCCAAGCTCTGCTCATGACCTGAGTTTGATCCTGATGGAAGCTGGGTTCAGGTAGCCGGCTCGAGGTTGACTCAGCCTTCCATCCTTCCGAGGTCGGTCAAATGAGTCCCCAGCTTGTGTAGATGACTGCGGAAGGCAATGGCAAACCACCCCGTAAAAAAGTCTACTGTGAAAACATGAAAGCAACGTCACCCTAGATTATTATAGCATTGGAGAAAGTCCAGAAAAGGGCAACTAGAATGATTAAAGGGCTGGAGCACTTTCCCTATGAAGAAAGGTTGAAACGCTTGGGACTCTTTAGCTTGGAGAAACGTCGACTGCGGGGTGACATGATAGAGGTTTACAAAATAATGCATGGGATGGAGAAAGTAGAGAAAGAAGTACTTTTCTCCCTTTCTCACAATACAAGAACTCGTGGGCATTCGATGAAATTGCTGAGCAGACAGGTTAAAATGGATAAAAGGAAGTACTTCTTCACCCAAAGGGTGATTAACATGTGGAATTCACTGCCACAGGAGGTGGTGGCGGCCACAAGTATACCCACCTTCAAGAGGGGTTTAGATAAAAATATGGAACACAGGTCCATCAGTGGCTATTAGCCACAGTGTGTGTGTATATATAAAATTTTTTGCTACTGTGTGACACAGAGAGTTGGACTGGATGGGCCGTTGGCCTGATCCAACATGGGTTCTCTTATGTAGATTCGGAAACGACTGGTGCTTGCACAGGGGACTATAGGATTGTCATATAGAGGGTGGAATGGAATTGTTTTCTGTGGCCCCAGAAGGTAGAACCAAAACCAATGGGTTGAAATTAAATCAGATGAGCTTCCGGCTCAACGTTAGGAAGAACCTCCTGACCGTTAGAGCGATTCCTCAGTGGAACAGGCTTCCTCGGGAGGTGGTGGGCTCTCCTCCCGTGGAGGATTTGAAGCAGAGGCTAGATGGCCATCTGACAGCAATGAAGATCCTGTGAATTTAGGGGAAGGTGTTTGTGAGTTTCCTGCATTGTGTGGGGGGCTGGACTAGATGGCCCTGGAGGTCCCTTCCAACTCTAGGATTCTATGATTCTGTGATTCTACCTTGACTTATGTGAACTGAAACGTGTATATGTAATTGGCCACAAACATCCAAGCTGAACGGATGGTGCAGGCAACCAAGGAACCGCTCCACCGCATCATCCAGGGTGGCTGGGAAGCCCGCCTAGCTGAATGCCTACAAGCCCAACACTACACCGCTAGTACGGTGACCGGCTGAAGTCCGGCAGAACTGCTCATGGGTAGGAGGCTTAACACATTACTAGACTGCATGCACCCGGATTGGGCCTCAAACCTACAGGAGGTACCTGAGATGGTCCGGGCACCCAGATGGTTCGACACGGGGGACCTGGTGTTTGCAAAAAAACCTTTGTGGGGGGCCTAGCATGGATACCGGCCCAAGTCTCCAGGGTACTGGGGGCAGTAATGTATAAGGTCACTTCAGAAGGCGGATTCACAATGAGGGAAAGCAACAGTTGACAATTCAACAGGTATGAATTCCAGGTTGACTGTTGACTCATTTTCCGCATTCTTTGTCAAATCTCACTCCCATCATACTTTTAAAATGACTTTTTCCTACATGGCCACAGTGGCACAAGGAAGATTTCCATCTGTCTGCTTTATATGTTTTGATTATTTCCCCATTTTTTGTGTGTGTGTGGGGAGGAAATATTAGAAAGTTTGTCAAAATTTAAGACTCCAGCAGGAGGTGGTGGCGCTACAAGCATAGCCAGCTTTAAGAGGGGATTGGATAAAAATATGGAGCAGAGGTCCATCAGTGGCTATTACCCACAGTGTGTGTGTGTGTGTGTGTATACACACACACACACACATATATATATGCATGTGTGTTTGTGTGTACACACACACACATATATTGGCCACTGTGTGACACAGAGTGTTGGACTGGATGGACCACTGGCCTGATCCAACATGGCTTCTCTTATGTTCTTATGTGACACAGAGAGTTGGACTGGATGGGCCACTGGCCTGATCCAACAGGGCTTCTCTTATGTTCTTATGTGACACAGAGAGTTGGACTGGATGAGCCATTGGCCTGATCCAACATGGCTTCTCTTATGTTCTTATGTGACACTGAGTGTTGGACTGGATGGGCCACTGGCCTGATCCAACATGGCTTCTCTTATGTTCTTATGTGACACAGAGTGTTGGACTGGATGGGCCACTGGCTTGATCCAACATGGCTTCTCTTATGTTCTTATGTGACACAGAGTGTTGGACTGGATGGGCCACTGGCCTGATCCAACATGGCTTCTCTTATGTTCTTATGTGACACAGAGTGTTGGACTGGATGGGCCACTGGCTTGATCCAACATGGCTTCTTTTATGTTCTTATGTGACACAGAGTGTTGGACTGGATGGGCCATGGGCCTGATCCAACATGACTTCTCTTATGTTCTTATGTTCTCGATGCTTTAGCCCACTATATTATAAATACCCTGTGGATAATAGCCACTGATGGACCTCTGCTCCAGATGTTTATCCGATTCCCTCTTGAAGGTGGCTATGCTTGTAGCTGCTACACCTCCTGTGGCAGTGAATTCCATGTGTTAATCACCCTTTGGGTGAAGAAGCACTTCCTTTTATCCATTCTAACCCGACTACTCAGCAAATTCATTGAATGCCCATGAGTTCTTGTCTTGTGAGAAAGGGAAAAAATGTCAGGCAATGCTTCATTGAAGTCAACTGTGCTTATTAATAATGTTTAATCCATGTTTACTAACCCTAATGCTTAACAGAATTTTAGCTACTAATGATTGTGCCCTGCACGGAAAGTCAGGAGGGGTAGGGAGGAGGTTGCCAAAACTCCAAAGAGGAGCCCGGCCTTTGAAGTGCAAAATACCAGGCTGACCGCTCTGGCGCCTCCCGGGCGAGAGCAAGGACACCAACAGAAGGGAGGATGTAACTGTGCCTGGGGAAAAGATAACCAGCGTGTGAAAGTAACAAGTGCAGGGACGAATGTAGATTTATTATGAGAAGTAGTTTAAAGCCCTGGTCTTTGAAGTATGTTCATAAATACCAATGATTCCAGTTACTCGTTATCAGTTTCAATGAATCTGTGCAGAGAGCAACATTGTTGTAATCAATAAATGAAACTTAGTTTTGAACAAAGCCAAGTCTGATCATTTCGGGTACTTCAATGAATCCTTTGCTGACAGAAAAGGACTTCTTTCTCTACTTTCTCCATCCCATGCAGAATCTTGTCAACCTCTATCATGTCACCCCGCCAGAGGCGTCACTAGGGTGGGTTGCACCCTGGGGTGTAACTGATTCAAGTCACCCCCCCATTGGGCATCACCCCTTTTGGAGGGCTGCGTCACCCCCTCCGCACACAACCCCACCCACTTCACATGGCCCCTCCCTCATCCGTAATCCAAGATACCAGTTTTGCAGCATTTAAGTTTCCCCCACTCACCCACACGCTTTTAGCTGAGCCGGCGGCAGCGCGGCCCCGGTTTCAGAATCCCGGCCAGCCCACACACAGCAGCAGCGTTCTAGTCCCAGGGCCAGCCCCTTCCTGTTGGGGGGGGGGGTCATGGGTCAGTGCCTGGGGCCAATGAGAATGCTCTGGGGGAGGGCCGATGGCCCCCTTGGCCCCGCCCTAGTGACGCCGCTGCACCCCGCAGTCGACGTTTCTCCAGGCTAAAGAGCCCCAAGCGTTTTAACCTTTCTTCAAAGGGAAAGTGTTCCGAATAACAAAGCTATACAATAGGATCCAACCCAACAGCTAACTGCACATATTAGTAGAAACCACAGTCCCCAATATTCAGCCCAGGTAATTTTGTGAAGCTGAAGCCCTTTGTATAGTGTGACCTTGGTGTAGCCTCCTGATCTGGCCACGAAACTACACTGGATCATTTTTGGTTGACAGTGTCTTTGAAATGTGGCATCGCGAAAACCCTTGGAAGTAAAACATTCCCAAACTAAGAAGAGTGACATGGCTCCTCTCGGCGCCTTGGCTAGGATGCTTCATCCCATTAAAATATTTCTTTAATATCGCCCTATCCTATTTTGTTACCGAATTGAGCACATCAAGGATTAATTATTCCGGTTTACTTTGGAGTCTGATATCCAGCGTTTTATAATTAATTATTTGCCCGGCAGCAAATCCTGTTTCGATGCAAGGGGAGGCCACCGCCAGGGTCAACGCCACCTTCCTAGAGAAGGAAACAGAAATGCTGCTATAACAGCATGCCTGGGTTGTCACTCTCCCCCTCAGAGGAAGAGCTGGTTTTGTGCCCTGCCTTCCAGGCAAAACTCCAGTCAAGAATTGAGGACCTCAGTTGCCCCACAGACCCTTCTCCAGAAGCACTCTGGGAACACCTAAAAACTACCGTCCTGCAGATCTCTGAAGAAGTCCTCGGGTTCTCCACAAGGAAGAACAAGGACTGGTTTGATGAGAACAATCAAGAGATCCAAGAATTACTGGCAAAAAAGAGATCTGCCTACCAAGCACATCTTGCTCAGCCCTCCTGTCCTGGGAAAAAAGCAACCTTTCGCGCTGCATGTAGCAACCTCCAGCGCAAGCTTCGAGACATTCAGAACGAGTGGTGGACCAAGCTTGCAGAGAGAACCCAGCTGTGTGCAGACACTGGTGATTTAAGAGGGTTCTACGAAGCCCTGAAGGCAGTATATGGTCCATCTTATCAGGCTCAGAGTCCCTTGCATAGTGCAGACGGCCAAGTGCTCCTCACAGACAAGGCATCCATACTGAACCGGTGGTCGGAGTATTTTCAGGTTCTCTTCAGTGCCAACCGCGTAGTTCAAGATTCAGCAATCCACCTCACCCCACTTCAACCGGTGAAAACAGAGTTGGATGAGATCCCCACCCTAGAAGAGACTGTTAAAGCCATCAAGCAACTGAAAAGTGGCAAGGCAGCAGGAGTTGATGGAATTCCACCAGAGATCTGGAAGCATGGGGGCACAGTACTACATAGCTCACTTCACAAAGTACTTGTCACCTGCTGGGAACAAGGCAAATTACCACAGGACTTTCGCGATGCAATCATCATCACCCTATACAAGAACAAAGGGGAAAAGTCAGACTGCTCCAACTACCGGGGGATAACCCTGCTCTCCATCGCAGGCAAAATCCTTGCCAGAATACTCCTGAACAGACTGGTGCCCACCATTGCAGAAGAACTCCTCCCAGAGAGCCAGTGCGGCTTCAGAGCTAACAGGAGCACCACCGACATGGTATTTGTTCTCAGGCAGCTCCAAGAGAAATGCAGGGAACAGAACAAGGGTCTGTATGTGACTTTTGTCGACCTTACCAAAGCTTTCGATACCGTTAGCAGGAAAGGCCTGTGGCAAATCTTGGAACGTTTAGGATGTCCCCCAAGGTTCCTCAGCATGATCATCCAGCTACACGAAGACCAGCGAGGCCAAGTCAGACACTGCAACGACCTCTCGGAGCCCTTCCCAATAGGCACAGGTGTAAAGCAAGGCTGCGTTCTTGCGCCAACTCTCTTTACGATCTTCTTTAGCATGATGCTTCAAAGAGCCGCAGTAGATCTAGATGAGGACGATGGTGTCTACATCCGCTATCGCACCGATGGCAGCCTGTTCAACCTGAGGCGACTAAAGGCACACTCCAAGACAATGGAAAAACTCATCCGAGAGCTACTGTTTGCTGATGATGCTGCACTCGTCTCCCACTCGGTATCAGCTCTGCAGCATATGACGTCCTGCTTTGCAGAGGCTGCCAAGCTATTCGGCCTAGAAGTTAGTCTGAAGAAGACAGAAGTTCTCCACCAGCCTGCACCCCAGGAAGATTATCACCCTCCCTGCATCACTGTGGGTGAATCAGTTCTGAAGACAGTCCAGCAGTTCAGCTACCTGGGGTGCATCATCTCCTCAGATGCCAAGATCGACAAGGAGATTGACAACAGGCTGGCAAAGGCAAACCGTGCATTTGGCCGATTGCACAAAAGAGTGTGGAGCAACAAGCATCTGAAAAAAGGCACAAAGATCAATGTTTACAAAGCAGTTGTGATGACAACCCTCATCTATGGCTCCGAATCGTGGGTTTTATACCGTCATCACCTGCGACTCCTTGAGCGCTTTCATCAGCGCTGCCTTCGCACCATCCTCAACATCCACTGGAGTGACTTTGTGACCAACACTGAAGTCCTCAAGCGGGCAGAGGTTACCAGCATCGAGGCACTGCTGTTGAAGACGCAGCTGCGCTGGGCAGGGCATATTTCTAGGATGGAAAACCACCGCCTTCCCAAGATTGCCCTGTATGGCGAACTCTCCACCGGCCATCGAAATAGAGGGGCACCAAAGAAGAGGTACAAGGACTCCTTGAAGAAATCCCTTAGCACCTGTCACATCAACCATCACCAGTGGTCTGACCTAGCCTCAGATCGCAAAGCATGGAGGCACACCATCCACCAGGCTGTCTCTTCCTTTGAGAACGCACGCATAGCTGGTCTTGAGGACAAAAGGAGATTGAGGAAGAATCGCACTGCTACAGCACCAACCCCAAATCAGACTTTTCCCTGCAGCCACTGTGGCCGGACCTGCCTGTCCCGCATTGGTCTTGTCAGCCACCAGCGAGCCTGCAGCAAACGTGGACTATTGCACCCTTCTTAAATCTTCGTTCGCGAAGCCAAGCCGAGAGAGAGAGAGAGAGAGTGCCCTGCCCCAACCAGTTTGGTGTAGTGGTTGTGTGGGGACTCTTACCTGGGAGACCTGGGTTGGATTCCCCACTCCTCCACTTGCACCTGCTGGAATGGCCTTGGGTCAGCCATAGCGGTTAAGTGTGTGGACTTATCTGGGAGAACTGGGTTTGATTCCCCATTCCTCCACTTGCAGCTGCTGGAATGGCCTTGGGTCAGCCATAGCTCTCTTTTATAGGAGAACCGGGTTGGATTCCCCACAGCTCCACTTGCACCTGCTGGAATGGCCTTGGGCCAGCCGTAGCTCTCTTATCTGGAAGAACCGGGTTTCATTCCCCAATCCTCCACTTGCACCTGCTGGAATGGCCTTGGGTCAGCCATAGTGGTTAAGTGTGTGGACTCTTATCTGGGAGAACTGGGTTTGATTCCCCATTCCTCCACTTGCAGCTGCTGGAATGGCCTTGGATCAGCCATAGCTCTCTTTTATGGGAGAACCGGGTTGGATTCCCCACAGCTCCACTTGCACCTGCTGGAATGGCCTTGGGCCAGCCGTAGCTCTCTTATCTGGAAGAACCGGGTTTCATTCCCCAATCCTCCACTTGCACCTGCTGGAATGGCCTTGGGTCAGCCATAGTGGTTAAGTGTGTGGACTCTTATCTGGGTGAACTGGATTTGATTCCCTGATCCTCCACTTTCAGCTGCTGGAATGGCCTTGGGACAGCCATAGCTCTCTTATCTGGGAGAACCGGGTTTGTTTCCCCACTCCTCCACTTGCAGCTGCTGAAATGGCCTTGGGTCAGCCATAGCTCTCTTATCTGGAAAGAGCCAGTTTGGAGAGCCAGTTTGGTGTAGTGGTTAAGTATGTGGACTCTTATCTGGGAGAACCAGGTTTGATTCCCCACTCCTCCACTTGCACCTGCTAGCATGGCCTTGGGTCAGCCACAGCTCTGGCAGAGGTTGTCCTTGAAAGGGCAGCTGCTGTGAGAGCCCTCTCCAGCCCCAGCCACCTCACAGGGTGTCTGTTGTGGGGGAGGAAGGTAAAGGAGATTGTGAGCCACTCTGAGACTCTTCGGAGTGGAGGACGGGATATGAATCCAATATCTGGGAGAACCGGGTTTGATTCCCCAATCCTCCACTTTCAGCTGCTGGAATGGCCTTGGGTCAGCCATAGCTCTCTTATCTGGGAGAACCGAGTTTGATTCCCCACTCCTCCACTTGCAGCTGCTGAAATGGCCTTTGGTCAGCCATAGCTCTCTTATCTGGGAGAACCGGGTTTGATTCCCCACTCCTTCACTTGCAGGTGTTGGAATGGCCTTGGGTCAGCCATAGCTCACTTATCTGGAAGAACCAGGTTTGATTCCCCACTCCTCCACTTGCAGCTGTTGAAATGGCCTTGGGTCAGCCATAGCTCTCTTATCTGGGAGAACCGGGTTTGATTCCCCACTCCTCCACTTGCACCTGCTGGAATGGCCTTGGGTCAGCCATAGGTCTTGCAGGAGTTGTCCTTGAAAGGGCCACTCCTTTAAGAGCTCTCTCAGCCCCACCCACCTCACAGGGAGTCTGTTGTGGGGGGAGAAGATAAAGGAGAGTGTAAGCTGCTTTGAGTCTGTGATTCAGAGTTGAAGGGCGGGGTATAAATCTGCAATTCTTCTTCTTCTTCTTCTTCTTCTTCTTCTTCTTCTTCTTCTTCTTCTTCTTCTTCTTCTTCTTCTTCTCCTCCTCCTCCTCCTCCTCCTCCTCCTCCTCCTCTGCCTGAAGGAGCCTCACAATCCCTCTTGTTTCAACAGATTTCATTTTATGCCACAATGAAGTTGCACTCAAGGCTGGTTTTTACATTGTGCCCTGATAGATAGCTCTTTTGACATGGGGGAGGGGGGATAGGGTTGCCAAATTCCTTGCACCTTCCGTTAGGAGGAGCCTCCCCCGATGTCGCCAGCATGATGACGTCAGCCGAAAGTGACATCATTGCACCGGCGATGTCACATGGCGACCACTGTTGGTTTTACAATACGTACCATAGTTCCCCCCCAAAAAAATGGCTAGAGCGTCTGGGAAAACTATAGAATTTCCCTGGAAATGCCTAGAGTGGCTGCTGTGTGACGGCCGCAGCGCGATGACGTCACTTCCAGTTAGCGTCATTGCTTCAGCGAGGTCGGGGGAGGTTCCCTCTGCTGGTCCAAAGTGGGCTGGTGGGTTGGAAACCTCTCGGGTGGGGGAACCCCCGCCCAAACCAGGGGCATCTGCTTGTCATACAGAAGGTCCCAGGTTCAATCCCCTGCATCTCCAGTTAATAAGGACCAGGCAGGAGCTCTCTCAGCCCCATCTACCTCACAGGGTGTCTATTGTGAGGAGGGGAAGGGAAAGGAGATTGCGAGCTGCTCTGAGATGCCTTCGGGCAGGGCTTTTTGTTGCCTATGAGGCCACACCCCCCTGATGTAGCCAGTCCTCCAAGAGCTTACAGGAGGCCCTGTAAGAAGAGCCCTGAAAGCTCTTGGAGGATTGACTACCTCAGGGAGTGTGTGGCCTAATAGACAAAGGAGTTCCTGCTAAAAAAAAAAAAAGCCCTGCCTTTGGGTAGTGAAGGGTAGGATATAAATCTAATCTCTTCCTCCTTCTCCTGTTTACCATGCAGAAGGGCCCCAGTTCAATCTCCAGCATCTCCAGTTGAAAGAACCACATAGGGAGTGACATCATCATGCCGATGACGTTGTGCGCCAGCCGCTCTAGGCATTTCCGGGAAAACTCTACGGTTTTCCCGGACGCTCTAGCAATTTGGGAGGGGGAACTCTATGGTACAATAGGTACCACAGAGCTTTTCCCTCTCAAAATGCTAGAGCATCCGGGAAAACCGTAGAGTTTTCCCGGAAACGCCTAGAGCGGCTGGCGCGTGATGTCGTCGGTGTAATGACGTCCCTCTCGGGTGATGTCATCGTGCCGGTGACGTCCGGGGAGGTTCTCCCTGCCGGCCCACTGTGGGCTAGCAGGTTGGGAAACTCTTGGGTGGGAGAACCCCGCGCAGACCGGGGGCTTGGAAGCCTTACCCCCTGACCTTGAAGGACCACAAGATCTGATTCTGTACGAGGCAGCTTGAAACGTTCACCTGCCTCTCCTTCCCCGTGCAAGAAACATCTGTAACCCCAAGCCCTCTGGGAAATCGCAGTTCCTGGCTGACATGAGCCAGAGACCCCTGTGTAATCTACTGGTTGTACGGCCTGCCACACCCCCACTGCTTCCTTATCTGGCCCCGAAGCGCGCCAGCTCCCCGGCACCGTCTCCGTTCCCTCCGCCTCGTCAGCAGCCTTGAGAGAGGAAGGCTCCCTCTCGCAGGCCGTCACGTTCCTCCCTTCGTTATTAAAAAAAAAAAAAAAGGAGCATGCTTAAACGGCTCATGAAATATTTATGCGGTACAACTTGCATGATAAAAAAGAAAAAAAATGTATTGGATCACCAGAGATTCCTTTAATTGAAATTGTTTCGAGCCATGCCAGAGTTCTGATTTCCATTTTGCTTAGCCTACTTAAAAAGTTCAAACAAATAACTGGCGGGGAACTGGCGGGCCTTTTGAGCTCCGTTACCTTTCCGCTGTCACTGCTGAAGTCGGCTTCTGTCCTGCAGTTCTGCCGGTTTGGTGTGGAGGTTAAGCGGGCAGACTCTTATCTGGGAGAACCAGGTTGGATTCCCCACTCCTCCACTTGCAGCTGCTGGAAAGGCCTTGGGTCAGCCAGAGCTCTCTTATCTGGGAGAACCAGGTTTGATTCCCCACTCCTCCACTTGCAGCTGCTGGAATGGCCTTGGGTCAGCCGGAGCTCTCTTATCTGGGAGAACCGGGTTTCATTCCCCACTCCTCTACTTGCAGCTGCTGGAAAGGCCTTGGGTCAGCCAGAGCTCTCTTATCTGGGAGAACCAGGTTGGATTCCCCACTCCTCCACTTGCAGCTGCTGGAATGGCCTTGGGTCAGCCGGAGCTCTCTTATCTGGGAGAACCGGGTTTGATTCCCCACTCCTCCACTTGCAGCTGCTGGAATGGCCTTGGGTCAGCCAGAGCTCTCTTATCTGGGAGAACCGGGTTTGATTCCCACTCCTCCACTTGCAGCTGCTGGAATGGTCTTGGGTCAGCCAGAGCTCTCTTATCTGGGAGAACCAGGTTTGATTCCCCACTCCTCCACTTGCAGCTGCTAGAATGGCCTTGGGTCAGCCATAGCTCTCGCAGGGGTTGTCCTTGAAAGGGCAGCTTCTGGGAGAGCTCTCTCAGCCCCACCCACCTCACAGGGTGTCTGTTGTGTGTGTGTGTGGGAGGGTGAGATAAAGGAGTTTGTGAGCTACTCCAAGACTCTGAAATTTGCAGTGGAGGGTGAGATATAAATCCAATATCATCATCATTATCATTTTCTTTTTCTTCTTCCTCTCTGTCTTTTTCCAGCATGAAGATCTTCTTGCACTGGAGGGATGCCAACCTCCAGGTGGGTCCTGGGGATCCTCTGGTTTTACAGCTTATCTCCAAACAACAGAGCTCAATTGCCCTAGAGAAAATGGATTCTTAGGAGGTGGACTCTATGGTACTATGGAGAGCCAGTTTGGTGTAGCGGTGAAGTGTGCGGACTCTTACTGGGGAGAACCAGCTTTGATTCCCCACTCGTCCGCTTGCAGCAGCTGGAATTGCCTTGGATCAGCCATAGCTCTTGTAGGAGTTGTCCTTGAAAGGCCAGGAAATTGTAGGCCTCTCTGAGACTCTGTCCTTGAAAGGGCAGCTTCTGGGAGAGCTCTCTCAGCCCCACCCACCTCACAGGGTGCCTGTTGTGGGGAAGGAAGGGAAAGGAGATTGTAGGCCGCTCTGAGACTCTGTCCTTGAAAGGGCAGCTGCTATGAGAGCCCTCTCACAGGGATGGTGGCTCAGTAGTAGAGCATCTGCTTGGCAAGCAGAAGGTCCCAGGTTCAATCCCAAAAAAGGGTCCAGGCAAGTAGGTGTGAAAAACCTCAGCTTGAGACCCTGGAGAGCTGCTGCCAGTCTGAGAAGACAATACTGACTTTGATGGACCGAGGGTCTGATTCAGTATAAGGCAGCTTCATATGTTCATATGTTCTCAGCCCCATCCACCTCACAGGGTGTCTGTTGTGGGGGAGGAATGGAAAGGAAATTGTAGGCCTCTCTGAGACTCTGTCCTTGAAAGGGCAGCTTCTGGGAGAGCTCTCTCAGCCCCACCCACCTCACAGGGTGTCTGTTGTGGGGGAGGAAGGGAAAGGAGATTGTGAGCTGCTCTGAGACTCTTCGGAGTGGAGGGTGGGATATAAATCCAATATCTTCATCTACCTCACAGGGTGTCTGTTGTGGGGGAGGAAGGGAAAGGAGATTGTGAGCTGCTCTGAGACTCTGAGTGGAGGGCGGGATATAAATCCAATGTTGATGAGAACCTGTGTCTGGGTTGTATTATTTACTTATCGATTGATTATTAAAAGATTTATGCCCTGCCTTTCCTTGTGGGTTGCAGTATAACTTTGGACTGAAGATGGAGATTCATATGAAAGAATACACCATGTCTAAAAAGGGCGAAGTAGTCCCCTGTGCAAGCACCAGTCGTTTCCAACTCTGGGATGATGTCGCATCACATTTTCACGGCAGACTTTTAAACGGGGTGGTTTGCCATTGCTTTCCCCGGTCATCTACATCCATGTCTACATGTCTAGTGAGCCACTAATCTGCTCTTTCCAATGCCACTCACACAGCCAGACGGTAAAGGCTGGATAGCTGGACATGAAGGCAGGAAAAGGGAACCAGGTACAACCAGCCAGAAACAAAGAGCACATGGGGAGGCCCTCTTGACTGTCCCGTTGACTGCAAATTGAGAGCCAGTTTGGTGTCGTGGTTAAGTGTGTGGACTCTTATCTGGGAGAACCGGATCTGATCCCCCACTCCTCCACTTGCACCTGCTGGAATGATCTTGGATCAATTATACCTCTCGCAGGGTTGTCCTTGAAAGAGCAGCTTCTGGGGGAGCTCTCTCAGCCCCACCCACCTCACAGGGTGTCTGTTGTGGGGGGAAAAGATATAGGCGATTGTAAGCCGCTCTGAGTCTCTGATTCAGAGAGAAGGGCGGGGTATAAATCTGCAATCCATTTCTAATAGGGAGTTGCCCCAAAAGACCAGCACAACCACGTTTAACTTTAAAAGGGGTAAATTCTCTGAGAATGCGGAGGCATGTGAAGAGGAAACTGAAAGGAAAGGTAAATACAGTCAAAACCCTTGGGGAAGCTTGGAGGCTATTTAAAACTACAATCCTAGAAGCACATATAAAATATATATCACAAGTTAGGAAAGGTACAAATAGGTATAAGAGAAGGCCTGCATGGTTAACAAACAAAGTAATGGAAGCTGTAAAAGGTAAGAAAGACTCCTTTAAGCAGTGGTAAGCTAGTCCAAGTGAGATTAATAAAAGGGAACACAGGATGTGGCAAATCAAATGCAAGACTGTGATCAGGCAGGCAAAAAGGGACTATGAGGAGCATATTGCAAAAAACATAAAGACCAACAATAAAAATTTCTTCAAATATATTAGAAGCAGGAAACCAGCCAGGGAGGCAGTAGGGCCCTTGGATGACCGAGGGGTCAAAGGATTACTGAAGGAGGATAAGGAAATGGCTGAGAAGCTAAATGAATTTTTTCCTCCGTCTTCACTGTGGAAGATGAGAAGTGTTTGCCTGCTTCTATTGGAAGGGGTGTTGAAAGACCGGAGCCAGATTGAGATGACAAGAGAGGAGGTCCTACAACTGATGGACGAATTAAAATCTAATAAGTCACCAGGTCTGGATGGTATACATCCAAGAGTTCTGAAAGAACTCTAAGTTGAACTTGTGGATCTCCTGACAAAAATCTGTAATCTTTCATTGAAATCTGCCTCCGTTCCTAAGGACTGGAAAGTAGCAAATGTCACCCCCATCTTTAAAAAGGGTTCCAGAGGAGATCTGGGTAACTACAGGCCAGTCAGTCTGACTTCAATACAGGGAAAGTTGGTAGAAACCATTATCAAGGACAGAAAGAGTAGGCACATTGATGAACACGAGTTACACGAGTCTGGTCACCGCACCTCAAAAAGGATATTATAGCATTGGACAAAGTGCAGAGAAGGGCAACTAGAATGATTAAAGGGCTGGAGCACTTGCCCCATGAAGAAAGGTTAAAACGCTTGGGGCTCTTTAGCTTGGAGAAACGTCGACTGCGGGGTGACATGATAGAGGTTTACAAGATGCTGCATGGGATGGAGAAAGTAGAGAAAGAAGCCCTTTTCTCCCTTTCTCACAATACAAGAACTCGTGGGCATTCAATGAAATTGCTGAGCAGTCGGGTTAGAATGGATAAAAGGAGGTACTTCTTCATCCAAAGGGTGATTAACATGTGGAATTCACTGCCACAGGAGGTGGTGGCGGCCACAATCATAGCCAACTTCAAGAGGGGGTTAGATAAAAATATGGAGCAGAGGTCCATCAGTGGCTATTAGCCATAGTGTGTGTGTGTGTGTGTGTGTATAAATTTTTGGCCACTGTGTGATACAGAGTGTTGGACTGGATGGGGCATCGGTCTGATCCAACATGGCTTCTCTTATGTTCTCCAAAGTACATCTGAAGCTCCTGTTGGAACGTTCCTTTATTTCCTCCTTCAAATAAAGTTCTGCATTTAGATAAGAAAAATCCAATGAATGGTTATAGGACGGAGGATGGAGGAGACTTGTCTTAGCAGTAGTATGTACGAAAAGGATCTAGGGTCTTAGTGGATCATACACTGAACAGGAGTCAACAGTGTGATGCGGTGGCTAAAAAGGCAAATGCAATTTTGGGCTGTATCAACAGAAGTCTAGTGTCCCGATCATGTGATGTGATGGTATCGCTTTACTCTGCTCTGGTAACACCTCACCTGGAGTCTTGTGCTCAGTTTTGGGCACCACCTTTTAAGAAGGATATAGACAAGCTGGAAGGGGTCCAGAGGAGGGTGATGAAGATGGTGAGGGGTCTGGAGACCAAGTCCTATGAGGAAAGGTTGAAGGAGCTGGGGATGTTTAGCCTGGTGAGGAGGCAGATGAGAGGTGATAGGATCACCATCTTCAAGTACTTGAAGGGCTGTCCTATAGAGGAGGGTGTGGAATTGTTTTCTGTGGCCCCAGAAGGTAGGACCAGAATCAATGGGTTGAAATTAAATCAAGAGTTTCCAGCTCAACATTAGGAAGAACTTCCTGACTGTTAGAGCGAATCCTCAGTGGAACAGGCTTCCTCGGGAGGTGGTGGGCTCTCCTTCCTTAGAGGTTTTCAAATAGAGGCTGGATGGCCGACAGGAATGAAGATCCTGTGAATTCAGGGGGAGGTATTTGGGAGTTTCCTGCCTTGTGCATGGGGTTGGACTAGACGACCCTGGAGGTCCCTTCCAACTCTATCATTTTATAAATATACAAATTAAATTGGACCCGGGAAGGAGGGCAGGGGGAAATATTTCTGTATGGATTTTCATTCAGAAGTCACCAGTTAACGCCAGATTTACGGGCTGTTTCTTCAAATGGCTAAATCAAAGGATTCATTGCTCATTTTATAGGCAGGAAGACTGCAAGAGAGAGAGAGAGAGAGAATATCAGCTCCTCCCTGTATTCATCTCCACTCAGTGTTTAAATATTTAGGCATTGTTTGCTCCAAGCCTTGCTGTAGGATATTGAATCATCTCCTCCACATTAACTTTTATGTCGCAAATATTCCCGAAACACAAAAAAAGGCATCTTTCATCTGCCAAAATGAAAAAAGAGGGGATATCAATAACTAAGCTGCTTTTCATAAGTCATATTAAATCAAGACATGCGCTGATAGCATTAATGATTGTGCCCAATTCCCATTAGAGGAGAATTATGGTGAAGACGACTCTTTGAAGAGACGCAGGAGTGTGTTTCTCGGGGGGGGGGGGGATCAGATTCTTTTGGAATTTGATCCTTCCATCACTCCTTGGCAAATAGAAGGGGAAGACGTGGAAGTAGTGACAGACTTCACATTTGTGGGATCCAAGATCACTGCCGATGGTGACTGGAGCCATGCAATTAAAAGACGTTTGCTCCTTGGGAGGACAGCTATGGCGAACCTGGGCAGTATAATAAAAAGCAGAGACATCAGCCTGCCAACAAAAGTCCGTATAGTCAAAACGATGGTCTTCCCAGTAGTCATGTATGGCTGTGAGAACTGGACCATAAGGAAGGCCGAGCGCAGAAGAATAGATGCTTTTGAGCTGTGGTGCTGGAGAAGACTCTTGAAAGTCCCTTGGACTGCAAGAAGATCAAATCAGTCAGTCCTAAGGGCAGGCCTTGAATTCAGCAGGAGCTCAGCTCCTGAACCTTTCTGAGGGTTCCACCTCCTCCTCCCCACCTACCTTGTCCACTGAGTAGGAGGTGCAGCTGCATAACAATCCCTGGATTAGGAGAGCGGGCAGCCAACCAGCCACCAGGAGCTTTGCCACGCCCCCAGCAGCCCACATTAACCCCTGGAGAAGCCTGCACCACCCTTTCTCCACTTCTTATGTGATTCTGAGCGGCGGGGGCTTGCTGGTTTTTTGACTCTGGGGTTTGTGTGTGGCCAAGGAGAGCCCCAGGTGAGTGAAGCCTACTTTGGCTGGCTGGATCTCCCGGGGCTCTCCTTTCACCCGGGGCTCTCCTTTCTTGCGTCATGTTCCTATTTGCTGGTGGGGGTGCCGGCATATGTTAATGAGTTATGCTAATGAGCTCCACCACCTATATTTCTACAAAGTGACCCCTGTCTAAGGGAAATCAACCTTGACTGTTCCCTGGAAGGTCAGATGCTGAAGCTGAAGCTCAAATACTTTGGCCACCAAATGAGAAGGGAGCTCTCACTGGAGAAGACTCTTGAGAGTCCCTTGGACTGCAAGAAGATCCAACCAGTCAGCCCTAAGGGAAATTGACCCAGGCTGTTCCCTGGAACGTCAGATGCTGAAGCTGAAGCTCAAAGACTTTGGCCACCAAATGACAAGGGAGCCCTCACTGGAGAAGACTCTTGAGAGTCCCTTGGACTGCAAGAAGATCCAACCAGTCAGTCCTAAGGAAAATTGACCCAGGCTGTTCCCTGGAAGGTCAGATGCTGAAGCTGAAGCTCAAATATTTTGGCCACCAAATGAGAAGGGAGCTCTCACTGGAGAAGACTCTTGAGAGTCCCTTGGACTGCAAGAAGATCCAACCAGTCAGTCCTAAGGGAAATTAACCCAGACTGTTCCCTGGAAGGTCAGATGCTGAAGCTGAAGCTCAAATGCTTTGGCCACCCAATGAAAAGGGAGCCCTCACTGGAGAAGACCCTGATGCTTGGAAAGACAGAAGGCCAAAGAAGAAGGGACGGCAAAAGAGGAGATGGCTGGATAGCATTACTGATGTAACCAACATGAATTTGAGCGGACTTCGGAAGATGGTGGAAGACAGGAGAGCCTGGCGTGACTTGGTCAATGGCGTCATGAAGAGTCGGATTCAACTGTGCATCACTGCCCCAGACAGAGCATCACTGCCCCAGAGAGTTCCTACGGCTAGTAGCCACTGATAGACTTCTGCTCCATATCTTTTTCCCCCCTCTTCCATCTTCTGGGTGTGGAGCGTGTGGGGTGTGTGCAGGGAGAGGTATTTGTAAATTTCTGGCATTGTGCAGGGGGATGGACTAGATCAGGGGTCCCCAACCCCAGGTCTGTGGACCAGTACCAGTCCATGGCCTGTTAGCAACCGACCCATGAGTTGTATAATTATTTCATTAAATATTACAATATAGTAATAAGAAGACGATGACACTGGATTTATATTCCGCCCTGCACTCAAAATCTCAGAGAGGCTCACAATCTCCTTTCCCTTCCTCCCCCACAACAGACACCCCGTGAGGTGGGTGGGGCTGAGAGAGTTCTCCCAGAAGCTGCCCTTTCAAGGACAACTCCTACGGGAGCTCTGGCTGACCCAAGGCCATTCCAGCAGTTGCAAGCGGAGGAGTGAGAAATTAAACCTGGTTCTCTTAGGTAAGAGTCCGCACACTTAACTACACCAAAATAAAGTGCAGCGTTGGATCGTCCTGAAACCATCCAACACGCACACGCACACCCCAGCCCGTAGAAAAACTGTCTTCCACAAAACCGGTTCTTGGTGCCAGAAAGGTTGGGGACTGCTGGACTACGTGACTCTGGAGGGACCTCCCTCTCGTCTTCCACGCATCTCTTCCATTCTCTCTGCCCAGCCAGCCCCCTTCCCCTTTAGTGAACCCAGGCCTTTTGAGACAGAACCCCTCCAGCTGCCTGCTTCTCTCTCTGGACTAACGTCTGCTTTCTCTTCTGGGCAGTTCCAGCCCAGACTATGGACAATGACTCCTAGCTGCTGATAGCCATCACCAAACCTGTCGTCTAGAGAGCAGCTGTAATTCCAGGAGAACTCCAGGACCCTGTCTGTCTCTGTCTGTCTGTCTAGGGTTGCCAATCCCCAGGTGGGGGCAGGGGATCCCCTGGTTTGGAGGCCCTCCCCCCATTTCAGAGTCATCAGAAAGCAGCGGGGGGAGGGAAATGTCTGCTGGGCACTCCGTTATTCCCTATGGAGAACAATTCCCATAGGGAATAATGGAGAATTGATCTGCGGGTATCTGTGGCTCCGGGGGGGGGTTGTTGTTTGAAGTAGAGGCACCATATTTTCAGTATAGCATCCAGTGCCTCTCCCCAAAATACCCCCCAAGTTTCAAAAAGGTTGGGCCAGGGGGTCCAATTCTATGAGCCCGCAAAGAAGGTGCCCCTCTCCATCATTATTTCCTTTCCTTTCCTTTCGGTTCCTTTCAATGTGGCAGCCTGAACTCCCTTTGGAGTTCAATGATACTTGTCCCAACCTTTCTCCTGCTCCGCCCCCAATGTCTCTTGGCTCCACCCCCAAAGTCCCTAGATATTTCTTGAATTGGACTTGGCAACCCTATTTCTATCAATCTCTCCCTCCCTTCCCCCCCCCTCTCTCCGTCATAAACATAAGAGAAGCCATGTTGGATCAGGCCAATGGCCCCTCCAATCCAACACTCTGTCACATAAGAGCATAAGAGAAGCCCTGTTGGATCAGGCCAATGGCCCCTCCAGTCCAACACTCTGTGTCACATAAGAACATAAGAGAAGCCATGTTGGATCAGGCCAATGGCCCCTCCAGTCCAACACTGTGTCACATAAGAACATAAGAGAAGCCATGTTGGATCAGGCCAATGGCCCATCCAGTCCAACTCTCTGTGCCACATAAGAACATAAGAGAAGCCCTGTTGGATCAGGCCAGTGGCCCATCCAGTCCAACACTCTGTGTCACATAAGAACATAAGAGAAGCCATGCTGGATCAGGCCAATGGCCCTTCCAGTCCAACACTCTGTGTCACATAAGAACATAAGAGAAGCCATGCTGGATCAGGCCAATGGCCCATCCAGTCCAACACTCTGTGTCACATAAGAACATAAGAGAAGCCATGCTGGATCAGGCCAATGGCGCATCCAGTCCAACATTCTGTGTCACATAAGAGAAGCCATGCTGGATCAGACCAATGGCCCATCCAGTCCAACTCTCTGTGTCACACAGCAGCCAAAAAACCAGGTGCGATCAGGAGGTCCACCAGTGGGGGTAGAAGCCCACCTATTCTCCCTTCCAAGCACCACAGAGCATCACTGCCCCAGGTATAAGAATATAAGAGAAGCCATGTTGGATCCGGCCAATGACCCTTCCAGTCCAGCACTCTGTGTCACACAGTGGCCACAAAAACCCAGGTGCCATCAGGAGATCCATCTGTGGGGCTAGGACACTAGAAGCCCTCCCACTGTGCCCCCCAAGCACCAAAAATACAGAGCATCACCGCCCCAGACCTAAGAGCATAAGAGAAGCCATGTTGGATCAGGCCAATGGCCCCTCCAGTCCAACACTCTGTGTCACATAAGAACATAAGAGAAGCCATGCTGGATCAGGCCAATGGCCCATCCAGTCCAACACTCTGTGTCACAGAAGAACATAAGAGAAGCCATGTTGGATCAGGCCAGTGGCCCATCCAATCCAACACTCTGTGTCACATAAGAACATAAGAGAAGCCATGTTGGATCAGGCCAGTGGCCCATCCAGTCCAACACTCTGTGTCACATAAGAAAAGCCATGTTGGATCAGGCCAGTGGCCCATCCAATCCAACACTCTGTGTCACAGTGGGCACAAAAACCCAGGTGCCATCAGGAGATCCATCTGTGGGGCCAGGACACTAGAAGCCCTCCCACTGTGCCCCCCAAGCACCAAGAATACAGAGCATCACTGCCCCAGACAGAGAGTTCCAACAATACGCTTTCTCTGTCTTTCTCTCTCTCTGTGTTTATGTGTGAAGCACCCCGTTTGGTCCTAGTATTTCTACTGTTCTGCTTCACCTCCCGGATTCTTTTGTGAGAACAGCAGTGTCTCCCCTTGAGGCCTGCCTAACAGGGCCGGCCTCTCAACCAGAAACCCGCGCCGAAATGAAAGCTGCAAGCCGTTCTGCAAGAAATGCGCCTTTTCTTATGAGGAGCCGGGTTTCAAGGCTGCTCTTGAATACCTAATCGGCTGGCTTCCTCTTCATTAAAATTCCGGCCGCAAAAAAAAATGTTCCAAGGTATTAATTCAGTGTCTTCCCCTTCCCCCCACATCGTGTGTGACATTTATCGCTTGGCAAACAATCCTCCAACGGTTTAAGGAATCTTTGAGCGCTTCCCCCCAGCGGAGGAGCCTTTTCATCGCGCAATGGATTCGTCTTTGCGCCTCCTCAACAAGATTCAATCAATAATTACGGCCGTATATCAATAGTTCCTCCCGTCTGCTCAGGAGCTGGCTTTCCCATCTTTGTGGCCTACAAATCGAGGGAGGAGCAACGCCTGCTGGAACGTAAATCACGTTGTTTTCCCCCTCCCCCCTTTCCACCCCTATGCTGTTAAAGATTATCCACTGCTGTCCTGAAAAGGAGGAAATTCTCCTTTAGAAGCACCTCTTTGAACTACATTGAGCAATCTCCCAACTTGGACTATGCTCTCATTGGCACATTATGTAGATAGAAGAAGAGGAAGAAGATATTGGATTTATATCCAGCCCTCCACTCTGAAGAGTCTCAGAGTGGCTCACAATCTCCTTTCCCTTCCTCCCCCACAACACACACCCTGTGAGGTAGATGAAGATATTGGATTTATATCCCGCCCTCCACTCCGAAGAGTCTCAGAGCGGCTCACAGTCTCCTTTCCCTTCCTCTCCCGCAACAGACACCCTGTGAGGTAGAAGAAGATATTGGATTTATATCCAGCCCTCCACTCTGAAGAGTCTCAGAGTGGCTCACAATCTCCTTTCCCTTCCTCCCCCACAACACACACCCTGTGATGTAGATGAAGATATTGGATTTATATCCCGCCCTCCACTCCGAAGAGTCTCAGAGCGGCTCACAGTCTCCTTTCCCTTCCTCTCCCGCAACAGACACCCTGTGAGGTAGAAGAAGATATTGGATTTATATCCCGCCCTCCACTCCGAAGAGTCCCAGAGCGGCTCACAATCTCCTTTCCCTTCCCTCCCCCACAACAGACACCCTGTGAGGTAGATGAAGATATTGGATTTATATCCCGCCCTCCACTCCAGAAGAGTCTCAGAGCGGCTCACAATCTCCTTTCCCTTCCTCCCCCACAACAGACACCCTGTGAGGTAGATGAAGATATTGGATTTATATCCCGCCCTCCACTCTGAAGAGTCTCAGAGCGGCTCACAATCTCCTTTCCCTTCCTCCCCCACAACAGACACCTGTGAGGTAGATGAAGATATTGGATTTTATATCCCGCCCTCCACTCTGAAGAGTCTCAGAGCGGCTCACAATCTCCTTTCTCTTCCTCCCGCACAACAGACACCTGTGAAGTGGGCGGGGCTGGAGAGGGCTCTCACAGCAGCTGCCCTTTCAAGGAGAACCTCTGCCAGAGCTATGGCTGACACAAGGCCACTCCAGCAGGTGCAAGTGGAGGAGTGGGGAATCAAACCCGGTTTCTCCCAGATAAGAGTCCGCACACTTCACCGCTACACCAAACTGGCAGCCGTGTTGGTCTGAAGTAGTTGAAAAAAGCAGGAGTCAACTTGCACCTTTAAGACCATCAGTTTTATTCAGCTTTCATAAGAACATAAGAGAAGCCATGTTGGATCAGGCCAATGGCCCATCCAGTCCAACACTCTGTGTCACACAGTGGTCAATATACACACACACACACACACACACACACACTGTGGCTAATAGCCACTGATGGACCTCTGCTCCATATTTTTTATCTAACCCCCTCTTGAAGCTGGCTATGCTTGTAGCTGTTACCCAGCCTCCTGTGGCGGTGAATTCCACATATTAATCACCCCTTTGGTGAAGAAGTACTTCCTTCTATCCGTTTTAATCCAGACTGCCTCAGCAGTTC